>NC_085873.1:2154771-2259771 GCF_034702125.1 Engraulis encrasicolus
AATTTCTCACGAAAGGCATAATTGTGACTCAGTCAGCAGACAAAAAGAGAATCTGTGTTCTCACGCACAGGCTAAGAACTCATTTCATTTTTTTTTAAATGTTTGTTTACTGTAAGTCTCCAACACAAGCAGCTTGTATTTGCTTATTGTGTGTGTGTGTGTGTGTGTGTGTGTGTGTGTGTGTGTGTGTGTGTGTGTGTGTGTGTGTGTGTGTGTGTGTGTGTGTGTGTGTGTGTGTGTGTGTGTGTGTGTGTGTGTGTGTGTGTTTCTTCAGGCGCATCAAAGCAGCATTGAGCCGCACTCTTGAAAAGCAGCCATGACACATGACACTACGACTGTCAGATTGAAAACAAATTCTGATTTGCATGAAAATGAAGTTGTCTCAGAAAGAGTTACGAAGTACATGAGGAAGTTATGAGTAGAGGTGATGTAAGCGAATTAAGACAAAGACTATGTGTCTTGCTAATAGTAGTGCATTCATACACACTGTACATTTTTAGGGGCCAAGCAGCGAAGCTGGCGAAGGCCCCTACTGTTTTAGCTGGTATTCTTATTATTATGTCACCTCTTTCCTCTCCTTAGCAAGTCTATGGCAGCCCATAGAACCGTACGTAGGAAAATGCTGTAAATCGGCACACACATTCGGGCCCGGCTCAGCATTACCCACAGCAATTTATAGGTCCCCAGCCCCAACGCTCTAGCGCCACCAACAGGTCAAAGTTGCAGGTACATTTCTGCTTGTAACTTTTGAACCGCTGGGCCAATTTTCATAAACTTGGTATCCCTGGAATCCTTGGGCCAAGACGAATCCAACTTACCCTATGGCGTCATTTTCCGCCTGGATGGTTTTCCCGCCATTTTGAATTTTTTAAAATTCAATAAAAATGTTATTTTTCCCGCAATTTTTGGCCAATTCGCCCGAAACTTGGTATATAGTATCTCTGGACAGAGCTACGCATGGGGTCTCAAGGAATATTAGATATCTTTTATCGTTTTGCCGTGACAGCCAATCAAAATTGTCGTAAAAGTGGTGAAACAGGAAGTGAAGTCATATCTCAGCAACCGTTTGTTGAATTAGGTTGGGATTTTGTACACACATAGTAGGCCATCCCATGACCTACCACAAAAAAAAATCAGAACCCCAGCTCAAAACTCTGTAGCGCCACCAGCAGGTCAAAATTTTAGCTACATTTTTTGCGTGTAGCTTTTAAACCATATGCACGATGTAAAATATATTATTATCACTAGAATCCTTGGGCCAAGCCGAATTCAACGCACTATATGAAGTTATGTCAACGCAGAAGGGAAATTCCGCCATTTTGAATTTTGTAAAATTCACTGTAAGTCTATGGTAGCCCATAGAACCATACATAGGAAAATGCTGTAAATTGGCACACATATTTGAGGCAGCATCAACATTACCCACAGCGAGTTATAGGTCCCCAGCCCCAATAGTCTAGCGCCACCAGCAGGTGAAAGTTGCAGTTACATTTCTGCTTGTAACTTTTGAACCGCTGGGCCAATTTTCATAAACCTGGTATCCCTGGAATCCTTGGGCCAAGACGAATCCAACGCACCATATGACGTCATTTTCTGCCTGGATAGTTTTCCCGCCATTTTGAATTTTTTAAAATTCAATAAAAATGCTATTTTCCCCGCAATTTTTGATCATTTCGCCCGAAATTCGGTATATTGTATCTCTGTACTGAGGTTTGTATGGGGTCTCAAGAAATATTAGATATCTTTTATCGTTTAGCCGTGACAGCCAATCAAAATTGTTGTAAAAGTGGCAAAACAGGAAGTGAGGTCATATCTCAGTAACCCTTTATTGGTTTAGGCTAGGATTTTGTACACACATAGATGTCCATCCTATGACCTACTGAAAAAAAACTCAGACCCCCAGCTCAAACTCTGTAGCACCACCAACAGGTCAACAATTTAGCTACATTTTTGCCTGTAGCTTTTAAACCATGTGCACAATGTAAAATATATTATTATCACTAGAATCCTTGGGCCAAGCCGAATCCAGCACACTATGTAACGTTATGTAAACGCAAAAGGGAAATTCCGCCATTTTGAATTTTGTACAATTAAATAAAATGCTACTTGTCACACAATTTTTGTCAGAATGACCAGCAAAAAGGTACACATCATCTTCAGACTGATAGGCATTAGGGTAGTCAAAGAATTTTCAATACCTCTTATCGTTTGGAGGTGACAGCCAATCAAAATTGTATTAAAAGTGGCAAAACAGGAAGTGAGGTCATATCTCAGCAACCGTTTGTCAGATTCTTTTAGCTATTTTTTGCACACATACTACTCAATCCCATGATCTCCCCCCAAAAAAAATCCAGATTCCCAGCTCAAACTCTCTAGCGCCACCAACAGGTAACAGGAAGTGAGCTTATATTTGTCAGCCCTTTAAGGGATTCAAAATAAACTTGGTTCATGTGAGCACACTCCCCTCCAAGGAATGCACACCAACATTGGCGAGATTTGGGCCAAGGGGGGCGCTGCAGTGCCTTCTGTTGCCGTGGCGACTTTGGCAAGTTTACTGCTTGGCCCCGCATTGCTGCTTGCAGCTATATTTCTGTTTTATTTTATTAACAACTGCAAGCAGGGCCAGGCCAGACCTGGGACAAAGTCATCTGAAAGGAACCCCCTATCCAATAGATGCAATGTAATGAGGAACCAATTCTGGGCCCCCTCTCTCCCTGGGCCCGGGACAACTGTCCACTTTGTACCCCCCCTGTCGGCACCCCTGATTGCAAGTTTCAATGAGAAATGCTCTTTGGCAAATGCCAGTAAATACCTAGGGAAGAGCTTCTATATGTAATACCAAATGCAATTCTGCATCATCTCAACGAAATGAAACAAAAGGTATTTTGCTCTTGAATTGTTACAGTAATAGTCAGTCTGGGTCTCTGTCAGCACCCCTATGCCATTGCATGGCAAAGAGGCCCCTACTACGCTATCCACCCTGTGACATTGTTTACTGTTCCTATCGACTCCCGACAGCGTCAGGTGAGAATACCTGTCATTGCTCAGCGAATTGATGATGGGGGCATACCTGCGGCAGGTGAACGCTGCACACATGTACAGGTAGAGGACACAGAACCGCTGGCAGCTTTGACTGGGACCTGGACAAAGACCCCTAAAAGGCCCCCCTAACCAATACATGACCAATAAGGACCCAATTCCGTGCCACCCCTCTCCCTGGGCCCGGGACAACAGACCCCTTTGTCCCTCCTGTCAGTCCCTCCTGTCACACACACACACACACACACACACACACACACACACACACACACGTGCATTGTACTGTAGAAGAAATTTCCTTCTGCCTACACATACTCTTGTCTTACCCCTATACACACACACACACACACTCTCTCTCTCTCTCTCTCTCTCTCTCTCTCTCTCTCTCTCTCTCTCTCTCTCCCCCTCTCCCTCTCTCTCTTTCTCTCTCTCTCAAGATGCTCTGGCTATAACCTCTCTGTGTGAAAACTTTTGCCTCACATGGAGGATCATTCAGCAGCATTATGCCCAAGCTGCTGCAGTCTTTAAAATTTTGCGATGGGTAACAGCACTGCATACATACTGCACACATAAGTGTTGAAAAAGGCTATCATTCCAGGTGTGCATTTCTCAAAGCCAAAGTTGCTTACTACATTAGCTACTTAGTTGTTTTCAATGCATTTTCCCATTGGCAACTACCGAAGTTGCTAAGAGGCTAACAACTTCTCTTTTGAGAAATGAACCACAGCAATACTACAGCTGCTTATCTCACTAGCTTGAACCACATGCCGTACACATGTGGCCTGATGCGTTAGCCTGATATAGGCAGCGAGCCGCAAGCCTGGGTGATGGACGACACTGATACAGGAAGCGGGCACGGATGATGGATGACTCGGCAACTCTTGTCTTCCATCTGCCGCCAGCGACAGGCAATTTAGGTTAAATGACCCTTGGCAAAGGCTGCCACCTTCTGAAGTAAACACCTGTGTGGTGATAACAGAAAAAATATAGAAATTACTGTACATAAGAAATCGTAGGAAAAAATATAGCCAAGGCAAGGCCCGGCGAGTTTATTTGCATAGCGCATTTCATACACAGATACAATTCAATGTGATTCACAAAAAATGAAAGTAAAGGAACAAAGAAAACAAGAAATAGAGAAAGAAAAAAATAAATATAAGAATCGAAGAACATGTAAATAAAATTATATATAATATTACATAATCATGATATATCATTATAAAAAAGTAGAACAAATCTGTAATAAAAAGAATGGATATTTCATTCATTTTACTTGTATTTGAAGTAACATGGACATACGTTGTTTATCACCAAGTAGGCCTATGCATAAATGGTTTTCATTATCACAGAATACCACTACATTCATTTCATCAGAAGGGCTGGGGAAATCGATTCTGTAAGTTATAGAAGAAGAATGTGGGCTTGCATATTGTTCTTAACTCGCTTTTTGTATTTGGTCAACAATGACAACAACTGTAGTTGTCATCCTTGATAGACTGTTCAACACAAAGTGTTCATGACCAGTAGCTAATTTACCTTAGTGTTTAACCAACCTGCAGTAAGACCTTTGTTATTGCATTTAGTCGTGTATCCCTTAGCTTAGCCTATGTTCCCTTTCCCTCTGTATTATGGTTAACCCTTATGTAGGCCTTTAATCATCATGCCATCTTTTTGCGTAATACATCAGGCGGATTCCACCTGTATCCTTCGCCATCAACATACAGTAAAGGGAAGTGGTGAAACCCCTATGCCGAGGAAATCCATTTGACCATCTGAACTTTTGAAAACACAAAAATTCTGAACATGAAACACGTGACACCGTCATGTTCAAAGGTGTGTGCAGGGCCGCTGACAGCTTTTTCTGGTCAAGAACTAAACCATCTGAACGGGCCCCCCCTCAAGGCCCCCATTACAATGGAGACTCAATTCTGCCCCTGAACTGTCACAATAACCTGTTTGTACCTGAGTATATGCAAATATGAATCAATCAGGCTATTATGACTTCAAACATGGCCTAGTGCCACACCGTGTTACTCAGACACTAAATTATTTCATAGAGATACATCATAGCACGGAAGCAGGGCCGCTGACAGCTTTGGCTGGGCCAGGGACAAATACATCGGAAAGGGCCCCAAACCCAGTCAATACAATGTAATGTAATTCTGGGCCCTCTCTCTGCCTGGGCCCGGGACAAATGACCTATTTGTCCTCCCCTGTCGGCTTCCCTGCACGGAAGTACAAAGGCTACAAGGAATGATGAAACCACAAACTTCGTAATGCAGTTAAACTAGAGTGTAGAATAAATTCAAATTTCTCACGTAAGGCAAGGCCATTGTGCAACGACTCAAAAAAACAATCGAGTGCCCTACCGGTTGGCCACGGCAGGTCCCAAAGTGCCTCTTTGTCACAGCAGGCTGCATATAACAAGCGTTCCTCATGCACCTTGTGTAAGCCAGTGAGAGGGAAGTAGGCCTAGTGGAAGTGAACAGGCCTATGCAGAACTACAGGGAAAAGATCCATTTCACTAATTCTCAGCCATCGTTGGATTTGTTCTCTGGAGCACTGCAAAAAAAGGCACAGATAAGCCGATCTCACAAACCTTTTCACAACCCGCAATTACTTAACAATAAGACACGGCAAACCACAATTCTTTTAACAATCAGACATCCTGAACTACCATACTTAACATGAAACATGGCCAATTGCAGGCCTATAATCTACTTAGATCACTGAGCTAAGCCACACTGTCATCATAAACGGATTATGAGGGCCACAAAAAAATCTATAGGTGGATTGTAGCCAGGCCAACCGACAGGGGTGGTGGGGGGACAAATTGGCCAGTTGTCCCGGGCCCAAAGGAAGTGGGGGCCCAGATTTGGGTACATTTGATGTACTGAGAGGGAGGCCCTTTCAGAGGATTTTTTCCTGGGTCCAGTCAAAGCTGTCAGCGACCTTGTTTTTCTAGCATCATATTTCAGGTCATGGGTCAAGATTTTGAACCTCCTCTTGTGTCTCGGGTTTCAAGGGCTTCAGTTTATTTTACCGTATGAGGTTGCGGTTTGTGTTTTTTGTTTTTGTACATACAATTCTATGCATTAGGGTGCTTTGTGATTTCACGGTAAGAGGATATTGTTGTATACAACTCCTGTGTGAGACCTGTTCACCAGGTGTCTTGGTGTCTATTTTATCTGTATATACATATAGCAATGGAATTAATGTCACATGCATGTTTTGTGAAGTTGTGAGTAATAATGATACAAATCATGGTGAGAGGCTAAGTTTTTTATATATGTATATATATTTGGGATTTTATTATTTTTCAGATAGGACAGTGGAGGAGAGACAGGAAGTGAAATGGGATAGAGAGACGGGGAAGGACCGGGAAAGGACCCGGGCCGGGAATCGAACGTGACAGTCCAGTGCCCAGCCGTTAGAGCCACGGCGGGGCCATTGGTGAGAGGCTAAGTGCAATTTAATGTGAAGTAAGGCAATCTGAGACATCAGAAAGAAGGGTGGTAGAATCTGGTGGCAGGCAGACACCACAAAGAAAGGGGGCAGGCAGGACATGGGAAGACTTCGTCCTATATTAGTTGAGGTTTGGCTATTCGGGGGCTGCCAGCAACGAATAGGGAGATGCTATGGTGAGAAGGTGTGGCAAAGGGGAGAGGAGAGAAAAACAAAGCGGCAACAGGACTCGTGTGGACAAGGCAGGCAGACTGAAAGTCCCCAGGCCTCCAACTATTTCATGAAGTAGGCAACAGTAGATTCATTTTTTCTTCTGGGAGACAATGGCGTGGTAAAACAGCAGCCTTGGTCATGGTTCAAACGGCTGAGGTGCCATACTGTTATTCTGGGACCCGGGTCCGGTTCAGGCCTGAGGTCATTTCCTCATCCTTCCGCATCCATGCCTCTCTCCTCCCGTTACTCTCCTAACTTAGTCTTTCTCAACGGGGGTGGTAAAGCCCCCTAGGGGGCGTTGAGGAGCTTTAGAGGGGCGTTGAGAAGGATACAGCTGAAAGGGGGCAGTGCTTAGTTGCCATTGAGGAGCATTAATCTGTTTTGGGTTTTTTTTTAATAAAGGGGGCGTTGTCATGGTTATGATGATGTCAATGGGGCGTTGGGAGAGTTGTGATGAGGCCAAGGGGGAGTTTGTTCAAAAAAGGTTGAGAACCACTGTCCTAACTCCTCTCAGACTGTCCTATCCCATAAAAGCAGGAAAAGCCCAACAAACATCTTTAAAAGAAAAAGCGAAGCAGCTGCCTACTTAATTTCACACTTCAGACCCCTGAGGGAGCAATCCAACCCTTCATCCCACCATGAGATCCGATCTACCTAGAGTCAAATCTATCCTGACCTATTAATCACTACTGCTAACCCCAATCAGGTCCTATTGCTTGGGTGGCCACATTACATCAAGGCATTTCCGACACCAGACAAAGGTGAAATGAGAGCATGTCTCTGGGATTAATTACGGGGCAAACACAGGGCAGTAAGTGGTTAGGGTGTCAGAATTGTAACCCAATGGTTGTCGGTTCAATTCCCGATCTGCCAGGTTAGTTATGGGAGTAATTAACCAGTGCTCTCCCCCATCCTCTACCATGACTGAAGTACCCTGGTACTATCTCGCTGCACTGAGGCCCAATTTGGGGTTGCTCCCTGCATGGGTGAGGCATAAATGCAACTTTGTTGTGTGCTGTGGAGTGTTCACAATGACAATGGCAGTTTCCAAGTTTGCTTTTACCAGAATGGCATGAGCTACACAAATATACAGAAATGTTTGGTTTCTGTATATTTACAATTAGTGACATTAGTAAAACAATCGGCCCATAAAGTACACACATATAAGTACTGTATATAGGTGCCCTTGAGCAAGGCACCTAACCCCACACTGCTCCAGGGACTGTAACCAATGCCCTGTACGTACAATAAAGTCGCTTTGGATAAAAGTGTCAGATAAGTGTAATATAATGTTATGCAACCACCGCAGAGGTGAAAACAGACTTAGATGTTGACTTAGACTCAGACTTAGATGTTGCTCTTAGAAATAACTAAAAATGTGACAAAATATGAGGAGTTCTGTTCTCTTCGCTATTATTGTTGTTGTTGTTGTTGATGATGATGATATACTGTAGAATTCAAAAGTAACACAGAGACTACAGCGTAAGTGGGCCTGAGTGAACTTCGGCTATTTTAGTTGGGTCATGTCTTGTACTGTGTGCACATGCGTCAATTCTATCTATATCTTGTAAACGTGATGCCTCCCTGCCTGCTCTCCACACACATGATTTGTTTCAGCCTACAGTTAGTATGGAATCTGCTGTTGGGAGCTGTCCTCCTTTGACACTTTCTTTATCGGCATTTGGCAAGTCTGCATGACTTGGTCAAAAGCCAATGTGTAAAATGGGTAACATTTGTGATTAGGCAGAACAAATACTTCAGTGTTGAACACTGAGAGTACAATGTTCACAGCTCAAGTTATCGGTTTTCACCCTAGACTAACATTGACTCTGTGAAATAAGAAAGACACACATACTTGCACACACACACACATGTCATGATGAAACACATGGGAGTGTGGAGAGGAAAAACACACACACACACACACATGCGTGCACGCACATACACACCGATTATGAAGTAATTTCAGGTCAAACTTGTCTTCTAAGCACCAATCAGTGCCCATGATATACTGTCACAAAAAAACAACACAAGACATACAGAACTGTTGTTAGGCCTACACTTAAAAAGAGATTATTGAATAGAATAGAATAGAATCATAGACTTTTATTAACATTAGATAAGGCTCATCAGTACACAAAATTACTTCATTACAAAGAAACTCAGTAGATGAACACAGTAGACAAAGGATTACCTTGTGCAAAACAACAACCGTGAACACAGTCAGTAATGAAAACTGTAGCTCAACATTCATTTCATCAAATTTCCCCTCAAGCTTCTATTCAATAAATTGTAGCTTTGTCAAGTTTATTTGTTGGGCAGACAATAGCCCAGTAAAATAAGAGACATTCAGTTCTGACTATATTAAAATAAAGAGATTTTTTGTTTTCTTCATTCACCTCACCTGAGTCATACTTCATGACAAAAACAATAAGAACAAAAATCAAAATATAAATAACATACATGATGTGCTTAATGTCCTTCAGACCTCTCGTCAAATCAAAAAGAAAATCACTTTTGACAAAGAGTCTGCTGGCCTTCATTCAACATGGAATAAACAGAATGGATAAATACAAAAGATTAAAAAGTGAGATAAAGTAGGCTTACAGTACTAAGCAGCATGTGCGTTTCTAGCATGCAGAAAAAAGGGGTCATTTCACATCTTTTGGTTTTGACTCTGTGTCCTTTGCTTATTGAACAAATTACATCCCAGTACCTGAATGCAACTATTCAACATAAACGCAGAATCGTGTTATACTGTAATCTTGAAGTGGATAAAACAGTTTAGGAAGACCAGACTTTTTACTTACAGTATATACAGTACAGTAAATACAGTACATACATACATTGCCAATCCTTCCAGAGATCATGAAACACTGCAAGTGCCCCGGGTTTAAAGAGTAAATACCCAGGCACATATTTTCTCTAGCCAATTCAATGCCATATATGCCTCAATAACCTCACCTCTTTTGCCAGGTAGGCCTAGATGAGCTAATTAATTGCCTTTGTTAGGGACACAAGCACAGGGAATATCTGACAGCACTTTCTCAATCGATTTTTTTGGCTTTTCAGGGGGTATGATAGATATGAACACCAGACATTGCTTTGACCATGCCTTTGTATTGGAACAAAGTCAGAAAGTCAAAGCTGCCATCATCAATCAGTGACAAGGCGAAATACACTTTGTCCTAGTAGCTGGCTGTAACGTCTATCATGTTACTGGCCCAAGATGGCGTCGCCCAGGGTAAGGTAACACCAGAAGGTTGAAGATGGTATCTAGTGTTCATATCTATGTCTTTAGCCACGTAGATTAGCTAATTACTGAGGTCATCTGTGTTAGGGAGCACAGGCAGACAAAATATCTGGTAGGACTTTAACTTTCTCAATCCGATGTAGATGCATCTTTGTCCGCCTTCGGGGGAGTTGGGGTTTGGGGCAGTGCATCCCATCATCCCCGCTTTTCCCGACTCCTAGCAAGTGCGGAGGACGACGTACAGTGCACCGAGGAGGAGGAGAGGCAGCGAGGCCTTGGCTGTAGAAGAGGGGGCTGAGGACGTGGAGGCAGTGGCTGCACGGAAGATCTGTCGGCTGTTGAGAGACTGCACGGGGCGGAATGTGTTGACGGCGAACGAGGAGCCGGTGTGGCCAATGAGCACAGTGGAGCTGAACAGGTCGATCTGTGGTGGGAACAAACCAATAAGACAAATAAATAAAGCAGGCATTAGCTCAGATGCATCCACAGCTAGTAGCATACCTTCTTTCCCAGGAACATCTCTGTCAGCCAAACAGTTTTTTTCAGATGTGTGTAAAGTAAAAACAGACGTACTCTTGCTCTTGTTAGGTACAATGAAATAACTGGTATATAAACTATGTAAGATAATGTACCATACTAGTGCTGTAATTACATCAGCAAGAGTACTACTACTTTTAACCCATTGATGCCTAAAGCACCTGCAAAAAACACCTGCTGAATGCCTAAGCCCCTTGTTGGGAAAGTTGGCCTCAGCCTATCAGCCTATAAAAACCTAAATATCTTAGCCTCTGATGCACATAAAAACATGAAACATGATTGCATTTAAACCCTAAGACCCTCACCTTGCATTAGAATGTGTTCATTTACCTGTAACATATCCACATTTCTATTTGCAGGCATCAAAGGGCAAAGAACATATACGAGTCTTCAGGCTAGAATGGGTTAACCAGCTTATTTGTTTTCGCATGCATTTACTTTTGGGAGATGTAATGTGAGAAAATGTCGCTGAGACAAATAACTAAAGATACATTTCATATTACTTCATGGTCTGCAACACATGGGCATTCATGGGTGAGCGGTTAGGGCGCCAGAGGTTGCCGGTTCAACTCCCGACTCGCCAGGTTGGTGGGTGGAGTAATCAACCAGTGCTCTCCCCCATCCTCCTCCATGACTGAGGTACCCTGAGCATGGTACCGTCCCACCGCACTGCTCCCCATGGGGCGCCACTGAGGGCTGCCCCCTTGCACGGGTGAGGCATAAATGCAATTTCGTTGTGTGCAGTGTGCAGTGTTCACTTGTGTGCTGTGGAGTGCTGTGTCACAATGACAATGGGAGTTGGAGTTTCCCAATGGGCTTTTTTACTTTTTTCACATTGGTGTTCTTTATTTATGTACTAGGCTACTGCTCATGTAGTAAGTGATCCTAGGTGATATTGTTTTAATTGGAGTTGGAATTATGGTCCATAATGGACATCCATGGATGTGTAGGCTACATATGGACCAAGTTAGATGTCTGCAATCGTCACCACTTTTTGGCATCATTTTGTTTTGGTCAAAATCAAGGGTATCAAATCAAGCCAACCCAATGTCAACTCAATTTCCATGTCTGAGGTCAGTCTGTGTCTGTGTGTGTGTGTGTGTGTGTGTGTGTGTTATCTTTGTAGGGGCGCATGTGTGGCAAGATAAGGGCTTTATCACAACAGGCAGAACACACTTTGGTGGGCAAACGAAGCCTACTGTACGCTTACCAGATTTTTGCTGACTTTGATTTTCTCCTCAAAAACGGTCCAGACGACGGCCTCATTGCAGTCGGGTGTGGTGAGGGAGCCCATGTACCTGAAGTACTTAGTCAGGTCGACGCCACTGATGAGGTCATTCATGGAGATGCCGGTGATGTTTGCATAGGTATCTGTGGAGGTACGTGAATGTGGAAATGATAAAATGATCTGTCTTGAGGAATAAACGATGAGAAAAACATTGGTAATAATTTTAACACCTCAGTTCAACAACTCTGTTGAACATACACAAATTAAGAGAATTAGGAAGTCACTACTACAGTCCCCATGGCTGGATTAGCCATAAGGCATACAGGGCATTTGCCCAGTGGACTGTTGATGATTTTTGCCTGGCCCTCCCCTCACTGTAGTGGTATCAGTCCTCATACTGCTACAGCTGACCTCTCTGAGTCAAATTTAAATACTAATTGTGTGTGTTGTCATCAAAACAGGTCATATTAGATGATAAAAAATGTTGTCCCAGGCTTCATTGTCTCTCTCAATGCCCAGCTGACTGGCCTTGGCTGAAAAGGCCCAGCCTGATTATTTGTCCCAGACCAGCCCTGACAGCCATCGTGTTTCCTCATACACTCAGTTCAGGTGTGCATAGAATAGTATACCACAGCCCTTCCCCCTTCCATGAAACCTTCTGACCCGCAACACCACCCACCTACACACAATATAGAGCCCTGCGTAGTCCAAAACTCTTATACAACTCACTGTCGTCATGTCAAGAGATCAATATCGAAGGTAAGGACCTCCAGCCCTACCTCAGGCCAGTCTCTGTTTTGAAGTTGGTGACAATGTGGAAAGTCTAGCTTCATAACTTGTTTGCTTGGCTAGGAGCCATGCCTCAGGGAATGGGGATTTGAACTGACCAGATTGTACAGGTATTTACTTACTTAGTTAACCTAACACTTGACTCTCAAATGGTTGTGTGAGAAACATGGACAAGCCCAACTCAAGCAATTCAAATTCTTTGAGTGTGTCACTCACAAGAGAAATTGCGAGATTAAGGGTAAATAAACACACTTTTGATCAGCCATATATGAAGTAATTTTATTTGATCCGTCAATTGTGTGTCTGTTTTCTGTTAAGCTGGTTTTCTTTGTTCGTAATGATAATGTGCTTTATAAATATGTTTGCTTGCTCGCTTGCTCGCTTGATTGATTGATAGATTGATTGATTGAGTGAGTGAGTGCCTTACCTTTTTCTGTGATACTGGAGAGGTGGTCTGTAAGGGTCTTCCAACTAGCTGGCTGGTTCGTGGTGTCTGGGTCAGCCTGTATTGTAAAGCACCCAACAGATAAGTATATATCATTGGTAGCCATACAAACTAATAGAACTTACCCCACTCTCCACCCTCCTCCACCCCACTCTCCATTCAAAATGTTCCATATGATTAGCAGTAATGCAATATACTCTATACAGTATTCATGATAAGAGGTGTGCATTTCAGCTTCGGGTAAAAATCAACATAAAATCCCTGCAATGTACACTGTAAAAAGGAGAAGGTTCCTCAAAGAACCAGAAAACAAGCAGGAGTTTCCGGTCCCTTCCACAAAGAAACCTTTTTGCCACTGTGGGGAATGTCACATAATAGGGGACACTGTGCTATGAAGCCCATCCTCCCCTTGTTCAAAACCAGTTGAGTCTAATTATTAGGCCTACTCCAACCATGACACCGCTGGGCTGACCAATGTACTATCAATAGAATCAAATGCTTCAATTATCAATCATCTGATTGCGTTCACATTATACACTGTACTGGAAATTCCCCGAAGAAACCCTGACAAACCTTCAGTCTGGTTATTCTGCTTGACATTATCAGTGAATACAGACCCTCAAGAGTCTGTGAGGATCATTCTTACGGGAGAGTCTTTTTGATTCGTCAGATAAACTTTACTGTAGGATCCCCCACGATGGAATCTGAAGGTTTTTTAAGGAACTTTTCATGTTTTACAATCTGAGACATACTATATATTGTTACCTCAATGAAGAAGCCAAGAGCAGCCAGACCAGTGCCGTCAGCCAGGATGTTGGTTAGATTCCCATTGTGTGAACCCTTGGCATTCACAATGTGCAACTAAGGAATGAACAAAAAGTGAAATTTAGAACCATGCTAAAGAGAACTTAGTAGGCAATAAACAAAAACAGATGTGTGCATATGAATGGAAACCTATTCATATTGAAGTGATATTTGAGCATAAAGAGATTTTTTTATTGTATGTGTCATCAATCACTTTGGATGTTTGATTTCGTTAAGAAAAATCAGATAAGATTATCTCTGGTCCAACTAAACGGATGGTAAATCAAATGCAAAAAAAGCTTTATGAAAATAGAATTCAAATGGCTTTTAATGTATTTTGGTAAAGACCTCTGTCATTCTTGAATATTGAATTTCCATTAAAAAAACAACAGAACAAGTTCAAGTCCAGAAGTCTACCTCCATAGGGTACTGCTTGCCATCCACGGTGTGTTCAGACCCAGCCACGGTGCTATGGTTGCCCCAGTGAAGATGGAACTGCAAGGTGCTGTAGGTTTCAGACAGGCCCCCACCACTCACACTCAGCGTACCACTCTTGAACTCAATCTTCACTAAAAGAGAGAAATAGATGAAGGGAGAGAGAGGGGTGGGGGTGGTGGTCACTCATCACATAATCATCATTGAGAGAAATGAGAAAGGATGCTGTCATGGCCGTAACTACCATTGAGGACACAGAGGTCATGTCCTCTGTATTTATTTTCAGTAATGTAAAATGTATTATCTATGATGAAAATCGATACATGATCAACAATGATACATTCAGTCTGTATACGCCACCCCCATTGATCAAGGCAGTGATGAATGAAAACAAACTTAAGAGTTTGACTGAAGTGTTTGAAGCATTCTAAATTTACAGTATGCAGTACAGTATTTGGTCTTGAAAATGTCTGGTTACGGCCCTGGATGCTGTAGCGATAATTGCTATTGTTTCCTTCCCCAAAGAAGTATGCAAGATATACATTACAAGGTCTAACAAGGTTTATTCCAGTTATGCAACGTTCTGACCCATCATGGTTGTACGTCTGTCTTAAATAGGCCTACTAAACCCTAAGTTGGAGGTGCAGTGTACAGACTTCTGTCTGTGTATGGCTATCCCTGTTCCTGAACCTGGCCTCATCAAGGTGGGATATGTATCAGACTTGTATGAAATTCCGAATTGAATTAATTGAAATTCACAGTAATGCCATAATATGAACACTAGGTGGTGGTGTTCTATGTACTCTCAATGGGTGGTGTAGACTAAATTCAAAGAAATACAAGGTAATGACACCACCTAGTGTTCATATTATGGCATTACTTTGCATTTCAATTCAATTCAGAATTCTGTACAAGCCTGATATACATACATTTACTCAGAGCAAGTTACCAGTTTTGCCAGTGTTCTTGATCTTGGACATAGCAGCGGTGTCATCGAAGCCGGTAAAGGAGAATGAGCCCAGGCTGGTGTCGTCATCGGCCTCGCTAGTCAGGATGTTAATGGGTGACTGGCGATCTCCACTGCAATGGGATGCAAAGAGCGTCGGCCACACGGTGGGATCTGAGGGATTTGAGGGGGACAGAGAAAGGAAAGGCTGAGAACACTATTTCTCAGAATACACATAATTCGACCAAAATCAATAGGAATACTTATTGGTTGAAAAAACTTTAGTACCATTGTACCACATGACCACAACACTACACTGAGTCTTTACGTTGCATTACATGCATTATACATTGCATTACATGCATTATACATGCATTACAACTTGGTGATTGCTTGGTGATTGTCTCCTTGTTCCTTGTATATATTTTTTTAAATCAGCGACTTTGGTGTGCAAGGTCTACTTTGAAAGAAGACAGCCATGATCTTGATTTGTTGTGCTGATCTAGCCTGATAAACCAGCCTAAATGTGAGACCGGAGTAATTTAGTCTGGCCCCGATGAACGATACCTCAGAAGATTGTTGATGAGAATAACCTGTTGTTTTTTCAAACCGTGCCGGCGCTCTGACCAATCGGCGATCATTGCCATTGATGTGCTTTCCCAACGGTGTTGCGAGCTTTGTCGTCACTCCCTCAAAACCCCGCCCGCTTTGATTCAAAACAAATCTCTGCATTGTGATTGGTTTTGCCAGACTCAGGGCACAGTGTTCAAAACGTTCTCAGATCTGAGGCCAGACCCACTCGCAGCTGAAAATTTCGGCGTCCAGCGGGTGGCGCTGGTTTACCAGGCTAGTGCTGATCTTGATCTTGTGCACCTGACCACATCTGGGCTGCATGTCCATTGGGAACCAAGTTCAAGTCCGGCCTGAACAGTATCCCAAACCCGCCCCATCTCTATCTCCTCTTTGTGTCCTGTCTACTCTTCACTGTCCGAATACAGACAAAAAGCCAGAAAAAATATTGTTTAAAAATACTGTCATGATCTCCAACAACAGGTTTGAGGGATTGTCTAATCTTTCAGTCTTGCTAGATCAGAGGCAGCATCTTCTGACTTGAGTCACTGAAATTCCTTTTGAAATGAGGTGTGCAGTCAAAAAGCCTCGCCTCGATAAGCAAGTTATCGCTTACGGCTAGTGGAACCTGAGCTCCGATGGACACTGCTATGAAGTTAAACATCTGTCCAAAATATGACCTGGTTTAGCTCTCTTTCTGAATAATGAGCTGATAATGTGTGTACAGATAGGTCAGGTCAGGTGTTGTTTTGTCAAGATGGCCTGCTTCATCCAGGTGATCTACTAATACATAGGCCCAAACTCTAACAGTAGCAAAAAACGCCTGCTGAATGCCCAAGTCCTTTTTTGGGAAAAGTTGCCCTCAGCCTATTAAAACCAAAATATCTCAGCCTCTGAAGCACATAAAAACATGAAATAATAAGTTGCATTAAAATTCTTAGAGTCCCATGTTGCATTATAATGTGTTCATTCAGCTCTAACATAACAACATTTTTAATCAAAAAAACATCCAAAATATCATGAGCCCGAATCCTGCGTCATGCAGCTCCAGGCTCCAAAGGTCAATGTTGAGCAACGCAACATCCAGCGGGTCAATGGCTTTTATCCCCAACCTATTAGTACACCATTTTACTAGTGTGTACATTAGAAATAGAACTTTACATCTCATGCCATTATTAGTGTGTTGTAATAGCTCATATCAACGCATTGAATTATTAGGAGGAAACACACCCACTAAAACTAAATAACTTTCCATGAAACCTATATTTATTTTTACATGTTATATTCAAGGCCCCAGTCTGGCTTAGCACCTTTATGTCACTTAAACCTGTGCTTCATACTGTCTGATGTGATGATAGACCAAAATAGAGGTTTCACTTACGGCATGTAACATCATCGTAGCAGTATGCTGTAAAAGATTCAAGGAGGAGGGACATATGGGGTTAGAAACTACATGCAGTATTAATTACATACAACATTATCATTACCATACAGTAAGTTTGTATTCAATAAATGTATATGTCCATCCTGACAAACACATCTTTGCACAATTCAAAACAAAAGTGAAGAAAATTAAAGTACACACAACACAGACGGACATATCAGTTATGGAGGATGTGCAGCCGCTTCTTCTTACCGATAGGAGTTGATTGGACAGTACGTCCGTTGAGGGCTTGCACATTACGGTAGACATTGGTCATGAGTTCTGAAGAGGTGGTGTTCCCAATGCGCACAGTGTTGCTGAAGAGGTCAATCTGAAATTCGGAGATTCATTAGTCTTTAATGTCAGGGAGGTGAAATGAACAAAGCCAGGAGAGACATAAAATTCAGTGTTCAACTCTGAGGGTCAACAGGTCATAGCAGTGAATCAAATTAATTGAAAGATTTATGATGTTTACTTTGTGCTTGTTTGGTTGCCACTTGCTAAATGCACTCCTCATTTGCATAATAATAAACCTTGCTTTACTTTTCTTGCCTCGGGAATGGCAGATTTCACTTCGCTTTGTCAAATTCGCTTACATGTGTCCCTACAGCAATGGTGGAACCACTTTGGGTGATATATGTAGGGATGATTTGGGACCATGCACAGTAACTTCTGCAGTGCTCATTTAACACTCAGAGAGTTGATTTGACATCATTTGGACTTAAATGAACTCTCTAAGTGTTGAGTTAACACCGCAACATTTACTGTGTGGGGTGTATTACGGGTTGTCTTTTGGGCTCCATAGACTTTGACAATCTTATTTTCTGTCTTTAGCAAAAAAATATTTTGAAAATATAAATCAAAATAGGCAAGCAATACCAGATTTTTGCTGATTTTGATTTTTTTCTTGAAAACGGTCCAGACGACGGCCTCATTGCAGGCAGGTGTGGTGAGAGAGCCCATGTATCTGTAGTACTCCGTCATGTCAACTCCATTGATGAGCTCGTTCAGGGAGATACCGGTGAAGTTCACATACTGATCTGGAAGACAAAGAAGTCATCATGGTTAAGTGAATGGTGAGACCAAAAAAGGGCTAGGCCTACGTCATCTGGGGTGCATTTCTGGAAAGCGTAGTTGCTAACTATGTTAGCTACTTTGTTGGTTGCAATGCAGTTTCCCATCGGCAACTAGCCTACCAAAGTTGCTAACTGCTGACAACTACGCTTTCCAGAAATGCACCCCTGCTTTCATAGGATTGTATAATTGATTTTATTCAAACACCACCACCACCAGGGCTCTAAATTAACTTTTTCCCTCCCCATCCAAAATGGTGCTAGTAGATGTGAGTCTTACTAGTCAAAACACACACGTATTAATGGGTCAAAGTGGGTAGTAAGTTGGTCTTTTCTACCGGCCAACCTGAAATTTCACCAGCATTTGGTCGGTTGGCTGGTGTTGGTTTAGAGCCCTGACCCACCACTACCAAATCCACCCCCCATCCCCCACCCCCCAAACACACACACACACACACTGACCCTTAAGCGTGATGTTGTGAAGGTGATTGGCAAGCGTATGCCATGCAGCTGGTTGATTGGTTGTGCTGGAGTCCGCCTATGACCGAGACAAAGTGGAGAATGGAAATACTTAATCAGAATTTGCTTCTTTACAAGTCAGAGTAAGAAACTGGAAAAATACATGGCACATGCTACAGTACAAATACTGTAAGATGAATAAACAGTGTAAAAATAAAATAAAATGACTATCAAACTTGGATTACCTCGATGAGGAAGCCAAGAACAGCCAAGCCTGTGCCATCACCAACGGCTGTAGTGGTATTCAAACTGTGGGATTTCTTGACATGCACAATATGAAGCTAAATGGAAACAAGAAATAAAACAGAGGTTAAAGCAGCGGTTTTCAACCTTGGCGACAATCAAGTTTAAACAGAGGCTCTCTCTGAAGGTTTTTTTAACACCTCAGCGCAGAGCCTATGTTATAACCTTACTGTCACCAAAATTGTAATGGCTATTTCTTAATTTGTTTCTTAATTTGTAGTGTACTGTGAGGAGTTTGGTTTAAGGATCAAGGTATAGGCTCAAGGTTTAGCGATCTACACAGCTACTGTAGGCTATGCACTGCTGCCTCTGCCTCGTCATAACCCTGAGTAGTTTTTTGTTGTTGTTGACAACAGAATTGGCTTTCATTTGAGCAATCGAGAGAGGGCCCATCCAGTCTGTAGGGTTTTCGTAACTGAGGCCATCTCTAGTCTGCACTACTAGTTTGCCTCTTAGAGGCTTGAACCCACAAACCTCATAGCAAACTCCTTTTTTTCAGCAGTGTCAGATTGCCGACAATTCTATCTGCATTAAAGGGCTATTACGGTATGTTATGACTCCCAGTAATATAAGAGCAATGTTCTTATGATGTAGTCGAGATGTAGTAGAAATTGGGTGGCCTAGCTAGGGCACCGACTTACACCGGAGACATCGGCTTGATTCTGCCCCAAGTATGTTCTCTGGTCCTCCCCGGTCCCTCTCTCTCCCATTACTTTCTTTTCCTCTCAAGCTGTCCTTTTTCAAAAGTAGTAGGCCTACTTAAGTATGAGGTTCCCATAGGCAATATACCACACCACTAAATGTTTATACAATAAATAATAATAATTAATTTTATAGGGCTACAAACAATATATTTTTCTTGCACATGCAAATAAAATGCGTGCACAAAGTGCATATGCGAGGTAAAATAGTATATGTATAAACTTCTAGTGATGATGTGAGAGACCTATTTCTGATGTGTTTGCCAAAGGTGCACCTCATACTTCATTACCGCTTAGGCTTCAGTAGGCTACTACTTAAGAGTCTTTGGGAAACACAGCCCTATCCAGTAAAGAAAAGAAAAGCCCAAAACAATATATATAAAAAAGAAGTGCCGTCTGAAGAGGTAGGTAGGTAGTACCTCCATGGGGTATCGATGGCCATCCACCGTGTGCTCCGACCCTCCCACTGAGCTGCCGTTGCCCCAATGAAGATGGAACTGCAGCGCGTCATAGCCCTCAGGCAGGCCACCGCCACTCATACTCGCCTTACCCACGTTGAGCTCAACCTTCACTACAACGCAGAAAGAACGAAAGAACGAATGAAAGAACAGAAGAAAGAAAGAAAGAAAGAAAGAAAGAAAGAAAGAAAGAAAGAAAGAAAGAAAGAAAGAAGGGAAAAAAGAGAAAGAAGTTACAGGAAAAGTTACAGCTTAAAAAAACTCATATTTCCACATCAATGTGATATTCCAATGTTCTCTTTCTCTAAAACCGATAGGGGAAAAAGAGGCAGAAGGAATTTTTGCTGTTTTTTTTCATTCTATGGGACCATTCTATTACAAAATGGCCTACTCCACAGCATGGACGGTATAGGGGAAGCACATGCAGCAAACTGTAGTCTTATGTCATGTCAAGTTACCGGTTTTGCCTTTGCTGTTCATGATCTTGGACATGGCTGTTGTGTCATCATAGCCAGTGAGGGTGAAAGCCACCAGGCTGGAGTTGACCACGGCACTCGTCCTGACTATGTCAATGGGGGACTGCCGACTCCCATTACAGTGATCAGGGAACAGGGTTGGCCACTGGGCATCGTCTAAGAGAGAGAGAGAGAGAGAGAGAGAGAGAGAGAGAGAGAGAGAGAGAGAGAGAGAGAGAGAGAGAGAGAGAGAGAGAGAAGGGGAGGGAGAATGGTGTCACTAAGAGAAAGTTGTAGACATATGTTAAGAGGTGGTGTGTGCGTGTGTGTGTGTGTGTGTGTGTGTGTGTGTGTGTGTGTGTGTGTGTGTGTGTGTGTGTGTGTGTGTGTGTGTGTGTGTGTGTGTGTGTGTGTGTGTGTGTGTGTGTGTGTGTGCGCGCGTGTGTGTGTGTGTGTGTGTGTGTGTGTAATCGAGTGAATAAATGAAAAATATGTGTATCTAATATACAGAAAGTAAATATTCATGCTTATGGGTATGGTTCACACATCCTGTTTTTCACAATAACACAAAAGCATAGCAAAACAATTTCACTTACTGCAGGATGGTAGATGGTAGCAAAACTCTGTCAGACATAGACAAAGACATAGAGATGGCATTTACTTAATTATTTGTTCATTTTGTTAATCCATTATTTGGTTGCCAATAACAATAATAATAATAATAATAATAATAATAATAATAATAATAATAATAATAATAATAATAATAACAATAAGTAAATAGCAAGTAGCACTTTACAATAGGGTTACATTATTATGCCTTTATCAATCTATTAACTACTGCATAAACCACAAGAAGTTAATGGTTAGTGGTACATGAATCATTGGAAAATAACTGCATTAATATTCAACACATAGGCCTACGAGTCCAGTTTTTTTCCCACCTAAATCATAAGGTATACTGGCATGTATCCTTATTATGAGGTGGCAGATTCTACCCTTTGGCTCTGGGAATTGAAGGTCTACTGTACAGTAGGCCTACCTTCCTTAACCATGATCTAATAGTAAAGCATGCATAGCTCATTTGTTAAACATGAATGTTTCATGCTTACTTTTCATTGTTTATACAGTAGTGGTTATTACATTACATGTACGAAGATACTGGTATAGGCCTGATTTTGTTGTGTTAAAGTGTAATTAAGAGGGGAAAAAGTACAAGGTAAGCGTATGAATGAGGGTCCACAAACTGTTTACTTACCCACATTTGCTCCCAAAGTGACAGGGAGCAAACAGGCAAGAAAACTAATCACACACAAGTACTGCATCTACAAAAAGAGGAGAAACACATAGGATAAGCAAAAAACATAGGCTACAAACAAATAGTCAGGTCCGTCATAAATCACAGCAAAATGAATATTGTAATTTAAAAAACCCAATTGGATGTGTGTTCCAAAATGTTCTAAATAATTGAGATGCCATCATAACAGAACAGCTCCAAATGTCTCTGGTAACTGTATTAGTAGGCCTAATAACCACAGAAGTAAAATGTGAAGAACAGCAAGTGCAAGGAAACAAAGATGTTATTTGACCTGAAAACACGCAATGAAAACCTCATAGACCTCGTCTTACCTTTGGAGAGAGTTAAATCCTACAGACACTGACGGCCTCTTTCCGAAAAAGACGGCTTGTCAACTAGTTGCTGTTCAATATAACCTGAACCTGTAGCGGGATAAGGTAACGTACCTCCCCCCTGGGACCGGTATTTGGAGACCTGCCTGCAGGTGCAACCTGGTGCTCCGCCCATCCTAGCGTAGCATCTCTTCAGCACCTGTCCTGTCACAAGCTCTGTCCATATCAGATCACCTTGTCTTATCAAAGTATCAGAGTTAGCAGGCCCCCGCATAGCGGTTCTAAAACATGTGCTTCGGTCTGACGTAGATTTCTGGGCGCATAATTCAGCTTGTGGCAGAAGATCTTTTTTGTAGAGAGGGAAATGTGGATTTTCAAAAACAATGCATATCATATCCAAAGTGTGTTTCAGACTGGTAACGTCAGGATGGGAAAGCATTGGATTGTCCTGACAGGAAAACGTTTACGTTTACATTTTGTTCACCAATTAATCTATTGGTCTTGCTATTTCCTGAACGTCGGTGTGCGTCTTTACGCACGGTGCGGAATATGTCCTCGACAATTGAAACAATGAATGGGAAGAGGCACAATGCGTTTCCATTATCGGAATTTCGACAGAGGAGGGACAGTCTGGACAATGTCAGATTTCCAAATGAAATTGTTAAAATGAATGCAGGCGAAAAAATAAACAGTGCAAGCCATGCGCTTTCACAAATGGGTTCCTTTTCTTTGGAATGCCCTGTCACAGCTACTGGTTGTCCTGTGCCTAAATTCAAGAGTCCCCTGCCCTTAGGAAGGTCGACTTGTTTAGGTCATATAGGGGAAAAAATGAGATAGTAGTGACCTGGTAATGTGTTGAGCTTAGTCCATTGAGAGGGGTCACCTTTCTCAGTGGGTTAGTCCTTCAGGCAGGCCAGGTGATATGTAGGCTACGTGGTGAAGGGGACTATAAGGGCTGGAATTTCAGGTTCTTTGAAACCCCAGCTCTTCTTACATTTTTACTCACACTTTTCACTTTTCAGCAGTTAAGGTAGGGTGTGTGTGTGTGTGTGTGTGTGTGTGTGTGTGTGTGTGTGTGTGTGTGTGTGTGTGTGTGTGTGTGTGTGTGTGTGTGTGTGAGAGCGAGAGAGAGCGAGAGAGAGAGAGAGAGAGAGAGAGAGAGAGAGAGAGAGAGAGAGAGAGAGAGAGAGAGAGTCAGAGAGACACAACCATGAAAACGACTTTCTAAAATGTAGGCCTAGGCCTACTGATTAATGATCAGTGTCTATCTACAGTAGCCTACTGTTTCTAATCCAGGAACCAATGATGTGATTTATGTTATAGCAGCCGTCAGTTTAGAGGATGTGTGGAAATATGATCCCCAATACTCATATGGCATTGTATGTTTGTGTGTGTGTGTGTGTGTGTGTGTGTGTGTGTGTGTGTGTGTGTGTGTGTGTGTGTGTGTGTGTGTGTGTGTGTGTGTGTGTGTGTGTGTGTGTGTGTGACACGAGAGCCCTCATACAGCCATCCATACAACGACAACAGCCCCCCCCCCAACACAAACACACACACACACACGCACACGCACACGCACACGCACACGCACACACACACACAACTAGTACATAGGTCATGATGACAGAACCACCGTGGGGGAATCTCAATAAATGTTTTCTGAGGAACTTAAAAGTTCTATGAGGAATTAGTTCTCAAACAACAGTTCTCAGACAACTCAAACAACAGGCCTAGCCAGTGCCAAACGCAAGGTTCTTCGTCTCTCTCTCTAGGTCGTCCTCAGACGAGCCTTCCATCGTTGCTTCCAGTCATCCCAATTCTCCATACATCTTTTCAGTTCACTGGTACTCTGGGCTCCTGCGTCCTTCTTGAGTATGTCCACAAATGTTAGTGTGGGACGTCCTCTTAACCGGCACCCATGTGATGGTTCCCATTGCACCAGTTTGCTGGCTGACAGTTCCTGGTGCCTTTGGCAATGTCCTGCAAGTCTCATTCTCCTTACAGCAATCTTCTCACTCACCCTTGGTATACCCTCGAATAGGATTTTGTTGGTTACATGTACACTCTTGCTGATGTTAACCCTCGAATAGGATTTTGTTGGTTACATGTACAGTCTTGCTGATGTTAACCCTCGAATAGGATTTTGTTGGTTACATGTACACTCTTGCTGATGTTAACCCTCGAATAGGATTTTGTTGGTTACATGTACACTCTTGCTGATGTTAACCCTCGAATAGGATTTTGTTGGTTACATGTACACTCTTGCTGATGTTAACCCTCGAATAGGATTTTGTTGGTTACATGTACACTCTTGCTGATGTTAAGCACTGCACGCAGCATCCTGGTGTAGCACCCATCAAGGGATTTCTCTAGGTTTGGTTTCAGGGTCCAGCATTCACTGCCATAGAGGAGAACGGACTCTACTCGCGTAGAAGAAGCTGAGTTTGATTTGACGGGGAAGATTGGAGTTCCATACCCATAACGGGAACTTAAAAATATGAACAGAACTACAATCTAGCAGTGTGCCTTTGGAAATCCTTGGCAATAAAATATGAATAGAACTAGAATGTCACAGTGTGCCTTTGAAAATCCTTGATGATAAAATATGAATAAAAAAAGAATCTAGATTAGTAGTGTGACTTTGGAAATCCTTGGCAAGGCAAGCACTGAAGTTAAGTTTGACTATAGGATAACTACAGCCAATTTCCACATGCAGTTGTAATGCTCACACTACTCTGGACTTGTCAGTGGGCTTACCTGAGATTTTTTTTTCCTTCAGCCTTTTCTGAGATCCTGGTCATTGTAATGGGGCAGTTGTGGGGCAGAAAAAATGGGGCAGTAATCGGGCAGAACTTTTGTTTTTCATTTATTCCCAAATACATCCAAAAGGGTATGCAACCTCAGCAGACAGCTAGCAAACAGCGCTACCTTTCGGGAAAATATTTGGAGTAGGCCTATGTTAAGAAAGTTTTTAATGTAAACAAAATATGCCCCCATAAGAATAGCTCAGATCTGGGAAAGGGCTAGACAAAAAAATGCAGTATCACCGGCTACTGACAAGTCAAGGATAGCATGAGCAATACAACAGCAGTTAGTTAGTTAGAAACTTTATTGTGCTGTGTTTTCAGCAGGTATGGTACATACCAGGCAGGTTGTTTTGCCTATGACATGATAGAAAAAAAGATTTAACACATACAATACACATTCACCCAGATATAACAGACATGACATAACAATATGCAGGACAGGACAATCTATTCAACAATTCAGCTCAACTTTCAACACTGGTATCACAAAATGACCAACTGCAATGGTATGCTAAAATGCTGGCTGTGCAAGTACATTAGGGGGAAGTGAATGAGGTTTTATTGAAATTGGCTGAACTGCTCCTTTAAAGTGCCTAACTTCCTTGAGCCAAAGAGCACCTGCTTTAGCAACACCTCTGATTGAAATTGATGGTGTTCTCGTTTCAGTGCCCATGCATGCGTACTACTGTAACAAAGAGAGCAACTCCTCCCATTTTCCACAGAAAGACTGAAGCACCTCACGGATGTGATTGACACGTATCAATGTATTGTACACGCACATGTACAGTGTGTGTGTGTGTGTGTGTGTGTGTGTGTGTGTGTGTGTGTGTGTGTGTGTGTGTGTGTGTGTGTGTGTGTGTGTGTGTGTGTGTGTGTGTGCATGTGCATGTGCGTGTGTGTGCGCACGCGCGCTCGTGTGTTTGTGTGTGTGTGTGTCTGTGTGTGTGTGTGTGCATGTGCGTGCGCGTGTGTGTGTGTGCGTGTGTGTGTGTGCATGCGTGCGTGGGTGCGTCCATGCGTGCAAGTGTGCGTGTTTGTGCACAGGCATCTCATGGGTGGCTGATGTGAAACAAGAAAAGATGATTCACAGTTCTTGGTAATTTTGCCAATATCCAAATTCAACTTCACCTGACTCTCACCAGATGAATGCAACCTAGCTCTGCCCAGACATACAGAGTAACGCAATGTGGAGATTGACAGACCTGGCCTTTCTCACGTGACGTCACACACCTGAACACTGAACATCACATTCGAAGCAGGTATGAGTTGCATCCAGTGGCATAGACATATACATTACATTACATGAAATGACATGACATGACATGACATTACATTACATGACATTACAATTAGCTGACTCTTTTATCCAAAGTCACTTATAGTTTAGCGCAGAGCCTATGTTATAACCTTACTGTGACCAAAATTGCAATGGCTAGAGTATAATTTATCATTTTTTGACTCAGAGGGCTATGTCTAGGCTAGGTACTATCTTAGCAAGTTATGACGTAGTTGAGTATTTTCAGCAATAGTCAATAGGCCCGCCGGCGACCCCATCTACAGTAAGAGGCTATGTAAAGGGTATAGGTTACAGTCCCTGGAGCAGTATTATAAATTTGATGTTACCATAACCAAGTTGTTATGTCTTATTAACCCTCCTGTTACCCTCAAATTTTGGAACATCCGTGATCCTTGGGGTCAATTTGACCCCAACCACTTAAATGTCTACAAAATCAATATGAAACAACACTTTGGCACATGTTTATGTCTCAGATATGTATTATTGCTCTGTTGGTGACATAAAAAGTCCTTTCAATATATCCTAGCACCCCCACACATAGCCTACACACCAAAAAACTTAATCCATGACTAGGCGAAAATGAGAAAAAATAGTAATAAAATGTCATTAATTGGTCTAAAAACAGATGGACACATATTATTTTAATTGTATTGGCTCCATATACTCCCTAAATATGAATTTCTATAACTTATAACATTTGAAAAGAAAAAACAAATTTGATTATCAAGGATATTATCTATCTATTACCATATCTGTCAATTTGACCCTAAAAGAAATAGACATATTTCCAAACATTCAGAAGGTTTTTTAAGTCCAACATTCATTTTTTGAATGTTTGAATGTGTATTTATAGCACAAGTATAATAGTTAGGTAAGAACATGGATACATTGCCAGCCATGAGTTTCGGGAACAACATAGAAAATCATTGTTTTCTACATTGTTTCTACGCTTGAATTAGTGTGCACATAAGGAAAAAAGGTTTGCATGTGCTCCTTGTAGACATATTACATGGTCATGGTTGTGGGGTAATGTTTGAAGGAACAGGGCTAGCAACTTGTATGTTTACTTCTATTCACAATGTATGCCCACTGGAGAACTTGTGGTATGGATGTCAATGTGTATGTCCTTCACAAAAGTTACAGCTGTTGCTGTTCCTGCCTTCTCTATTTATAACCAAGGCTGCAGACAAAGATGTCAATTTGGAACACAATACTGAAATGAGGAGAAGAATAGCACCATTATATCTCTCAACATAGCAAACAACCTTGAGATCGTCTTCATCTAAAGAAGTACAATGGCTTGTCACCATCAGAACAGTCCATTTCAATATTTGGATCACAATCATAAAGCCTCTCTTCAAATATACCATCACTTATAATTATTTATGCTGTGCACAGAACAGCATGCACAGCAATTCTGACTATATGTGACCCTTCTTATACTAGTGTTTGTGTGTAGTGGGAGGGTGCAAAAGTAGCTCCCAGGGTACAGGAATGGGGGGGGGGTGTTGCTGTGGTCGGTGCCATGATGGTGATTTGGGTACAACAAGGTTCAGTTGGTGTATTTTGTCAAAATGTCAATGCTGTATTAGCCACCAATGTCCAAAATGTTGCTGTGAATTACTTTTAGGCCTCCCCCATATCATTAGCATTTTTAGTTATCAGGGCCCAAACAAAAGCAAAATGTTCAGAAGAAACATGGCTGAATAGCTTATTTTCATGTATTTCACATTATCTAAACAGATTTTAACATTTATTTGCAAAATATGAATGTTCCATTTATGTTTTATACACTTGAAACAATTGGGGTCAAATTGACCCCAAGGAACACGGATGTAACCTAAATGCGTACAGCACTTAGGGAAAACATTTTTGCTGAAATTTCACTTTTTCACATTCATCCCATCTATTTAGGAAAAGTCATCAAAAATGAGGCAGAAGAAATATGTACTTCATGTATTTTTCAGGTGTTAAACATTGAAAGGGGTCAAATAGACCCCAAGGATAACAGGAGGGTTAAAGACTCTGTGTAGTGTCAAAGCTGGTAGTACTAGTATAAAGTCTTCTCAATAACTACAGTAGTACAGCGTTTCACAAGCAGAATGGTGCACATTTTGCGTGCTACGTTTTAAAAATGATTTTACTCTAACACCTGACAGGTAGGTAGGCTACAGCCTTGTCATTTACCAAAGAACATATTACGCTGTCACATGCCCACAATAGAGTCTGTTCTCTGGACTGGAATTGTCAATCATCTCATTTGTTTTCTTATGAAACAAACTCACTCATGTGGGTCACATGTTACTGCGTACAGTACAGCTGCAGGGCTCCTGCACCATGTGACAGGGTTGTCCTCCACTGTACGCGGTGTCTTGTCTTTCTGGTTTGAGATATGGCCACAGAAATGTATTGTGAACTGATGCTTGTGCTGGATAACTTTAGGCTGGCTAATATGGGGGGGAGAGAGAGAGAGAGAGAGAGAGAGAGAGAGAGAGAGAGAGAGAGAGAGAGAGAGAGAGAGAGAGAGAGAGAGAGAGAGAGAGATGAGATCTAAACGAGGAGACTGACAGACGTCGGCAGCTCCAGCATTCCTGGCCATGGGGGTCGACTGTGGCGTCATACAGGGCGTGGTGTCAGTATCCATCATGTGTGTACTTTACTGCAGTGAACAGTACACAGATAAGAGTTTTAAAATACTACAGATAAAGAGTTTTCTAATGTCAGATGGTGGCCCTATCCACTTCTCATTAGGGTTTTGTTGCAAAACGATGAATATCCATTGCATTGCATTGCAAAATGCATTTTGCATAGGTTTAAAAAGTTTTTTCCCAAAATATTTCAGTGGCAAGAATTCACACATAGGTGATGGGACCTCTGACCAATTATTTCCAATAATAAAATGCAGAAGTCAAAAATGGTGGATACACCGTTCTGCAATGACACCCTTTATTTTGCACCAACCTTTCTTTCTCTTTTGTTTTTTGTTTCTTTCAGTTGCAATAGCCGTCATGTGTGTACTCTACTGTCCTTTTTGTTTTCTTAAAGGGACACTTTGCAGGAAATGGTCAAAACAAGGTACTGCTACTATGCTGCTCATTGAAACTGGGCTGCCTATTGCCAAATTTGATCTTTACATGAAAGTTTATTAATGATAAACAACTATTTAGTATGGTCCAAGTACAGTCATTTTTTGCAGCTAAAAATGGCTATTTTTGGAAATTCAAAATGGCGAACCATGGAGAAGATCCCCCTGTTCATGTATGAAAAGTGTATTTTTTTTCCAGTCATAATGAATACTTAGAATTTGATGGTGGTGGTAAGTATTCATGAAAAAGGTAACATTAATGAATGGGCAGCATGAATTCTGGAAATAAACAACTAATAATCTCACACAGTGTCCCTTTGATGTTTTCACTGGCTTTTGCACCATTTTAAAGTGTGCTTTACTTGTGCCCAAGACAAGGCGTGCACTCCCAAAACAAACTTGTAAACATGCAGAATATTGGTCACAACCTCAACACAAACAATGTTCTGCGGACCCCCTGCAATATCTCTGGCGCATGCCAAGTGGGTGCCCGCACCATGTGCTGTACAGTAGGTACATAGAAGACAGGCATGTGAGGGTGCACAGAGATAAGGAATTTTAAACTGTCAGCTGGTAGCCCTATCCACCTGTCATTTGTACAATGGCATTTGTTCCTTTTTCTTGGGTAATTACCTACGCTAAGGAGGTTATGTTTTCAGTTGCGTTGGTCTGTCTGTCTGTCTGTCTGTCTGTCTGTCTGTCTGTCTGTCTGTCTGTCTGTCTGTCTGTCAGTTTGCTTGTTTGTTTCTTTGTTTGTTTGACTGTAAGATAAATCAAAAAGATTTGAAAAAAAAATGGGGTGTAACATAGTCAAATGTTCTATCAAACAGCTTCCTTGGTGGAGGTCTGCACTCTGTGAGGCCATGTCTAGTTGTAAATACAGTAGATACCTGTACATACGCATACAACAGATAATGTTTGACATGTGACCAGCTTTCAGATTAATTGCTCTCATTCAACTCAATTCAATTCAATTATTTTCTATTCTATCACAATTTCTGTCCAATGTTTCTACTTGGGCCGGTAGAGACAGTTTGAGATTTTTTGGGGGGGACAGAACAGCTCACTTTTCTTACTTTGTTGGGCCCATTCATTTCATAGCTTCTGGAAATACCATTATGTAGGATCTCTGGTGCTTGGGCCCGATTGGCTCATGCATCCACCACTAAGAATAAGAGAGGGTGCAGGTTTGGAACATGACCCAGGCCGGATTCGAACCTAGGTCCCCATGGGCACTGAGTCCATATATAACTCAGGTCATCTGCACTAGTTCACTACTCAGGATTCAAACCTACCAACCAGTCAGTCAAAACACTCCAGGGGTCCGTTTCTCGAAAGCGTCTTTGCTATCGTCGTTAGCAAAGTCCTTCGTACGAGCGACTCAACTCTCTCTCGACAGCGACGCTAACCACTGAATCCAAGGGAACGGTAAGACGGTCTTAAGACGGCCTTAAGACAGTTAGCAATGACAATAATCGAGAAACGGACCCCTGGGGTCTGTTTCTCGAAAGCGTCTTTGCTATCGTCATTAGCAAAGTCCTTCGTACGAGTGACTCAACTGCATCTTGACAGCGACGCTTACCACTAAATCCAAGGGAATGGTGTTACGTCTTAAGACGGTCTTAAGGCGGTCTTAAGACGGTTAGCAACGACAATAATCGAGAAACGGACCCCTGGTCAGGAATGGGAGGCACAGCATGATAGGGCTGAGCTGAAGGTCCACACAAAGTTCAGCACTACAGTTTCTGTCTGAGGCTTCGGGAGGAAGGTTTACTACCGTTCTACCGTCACACTCTGCTGGTTGGCACCCCATCACTATCAGTTTTAGGATACCCTTGCTGGATATGGCTTTTGGCTGTACCTAACATCAACCAGTGGATTGATTGGTTGGCATTTATGTTGCTCTGCCTTAAAAAAGTCAATTTGTCTTTCAATGACAAACTAGGGAGATAATAACCTGATTGACTAGTAGGCTAACAGTTACAGTTCAATTGCTGCATTGTAGAACATTTCAAGTGCATTTCAAGTGGCTGAAACTTCCAAAATGAAAGTCCACCTGATAACTTGTGAAGATAAACATCAAGCTGAGTTGACTTGACACGGCAAGAAAGACATATTTAGAAGTTGTTTTGATACTGAACCACAGACATCAAATTGAATTGGCATGCCATGAGTTAAAACAAACATAAGAAGCTCATTTATGAATTTTAACAAGGAATTCAGCGGTGTGATAATATGATATGAGGTAATTTAATATAATATGACTTTCTAAAGATCCTGAGGAAATCCCTTATGCTGTGTCTTTTTTGGTTCCTCAATAAAGTTCCTTTCTATCCATGTCATCACAGGTCTCATAGCAGTTCGCATTTCAATGGGATGAATTCGCTCATCATTTCCTATTGCGTAACAATAGCATTTGTACTTGCGTATACTGCATTCATGCAGAACTATTGTCAACTACCGTCACCATGTCTTAAGAAACGTATAGCCTCATGCAATTATTTGTGGCATAATCATCCCTCCAGGAAGTCATCTGCTCTTGTTACTGTAAAGGAAGTATAATTACAATGAATATTTGCTCAATGAAGTCTTGAGGAAGTACAATCTTTAATGAAGCGTTAATGAATACAATACAATGCTGGTTTTATAATGTAAAATACATTTATCTCCTCCCTGAAAAAGCCCATGTTTGCAGAACTACTGTTCTGTTTTAACTTCCGTCACCATGACTAAAGTTGTGGTTGTGCTTTAACCCATTTTAGCCCAATGCAGCGTATACGCTGTTTGACCTTTGCCGCCTTGAGATTTGAGGTTTAAATATGTTAAATATGTGGCTGTGTTAGAGCTGAATGAACATATTGTAATGAAAGATGAGGGCCCTAGCTTTTAAATGCAACTTATTTCATGTTTTTATGTGCTTCGGAGGCTGCAATATTCAGGTTTCAATACACAAATGGCACCTTTTCTGAAAAAGGGCTTAGGCATTCATCAGGTGTTTTTTGCAGGTGCCTTGGGCTGCAATGGGTTCATCTCTAAAATACACAAAGTCCACGTAATCCTCATCAAAGCACTTGGGTTTGTCTGTTCAGAAATTGAAAAATGTTTATCTTCAATCTAAAATGGATCATCTTTAATTTGGCCTGGTAGTGAGAAACTGCCTGGATTTTGGAGTAAGTGCTCCATTAATTCATAACAAAGACAGATCCAATTATGGGCCCCCATCTCCCTGGGCCCCAGGACACGTGACCCCTTTGTCCCCCCTGTCGGCGTCTGCTCATGACCACATGTGATCCTAACCACGAGTCATTTTTAAAAAATGTTTCACGTTACATTCCTCTTTATTCAGTAATAATAAATAACACTTGGAAATGACAATGATAGTATTGATTGATCATAAAGGCAACTTCAACATATTACAGTAAAATGGTCTGCTGATTCTATATTATGATACATGATATGTTTTTCTCTTATAACAGGCTGCTGAAATTGATGGTCAGTTTACAATCTTACATTACATTCCTGCTAAGTCAATCAGAATAATTATAAAACATAAATACAGCCATTACATGTTTACTCAATAGCATATCATAGCAGCAGATCAAAATCCTGACCCCTAGATATCACACAACACAACCAGCCAACTGACACAATAGTTGGCCTCAGTGTTGCCAGATGGAAAATGCTGAATTATGTTTTTGGGGGCTTTTGGGGAGGACATTATTGTACAAGACCCAAATTGTTGTTTCAAGGCATCAAATGAATTGAATGAGAACTCTGAAATTATCGAACATCATGTTTTTTTATCGTACAGAGGTCAAAATACGATAATTATTGTAGATCTGGCAACACTGCTTGGCCTACTCATAAAGCATGCACAGCCACCTCAGTCTGTGTGCTGGACTTCAATAGGGCAACCAAATTAAAATTGCCATGTCTGCAACACCGTTATAAAGTCACATAGAAAGAATCTTCAGTGGTATTTATTGACCTCTGATTAGGTTGATCTCACTTTGTGAGAACAGTAGTATCTATAGTGAAATGGTGTGGTTGCCTTTTATGTTTCACGCTAGCATCAGTAGGCTAATGTACATCCATTAAAAAAAACTAAAATACATTCACTTGTTTAAGAAAGTATAGAAAAGTTGAGCAGCTACCTTGGTCTGTGATTGCATTGAACTAATTTATTTTTTGGTTAATACTTAATTAAAAAGGCATTCAGATCAAAGTCTGATTTCATAGAACATCAAGTGAGTGAGTGAGTGAATGTACAGTCTCTGTGTATGAATATACTGTACACTGTTAGACGTGTGTGTGTGTGTGTGTGTGTGTGTGTGTGTGTGTGTGTGTGTGTGTGTGTGTGTGTGTGTGTGTGTGTGTGTGTGTGTGTGTGTGTGTGTGTGTGTGTGTGTGTGTACGTACTGTACTGTATGTCTGAGTTTATGCATGGACACGTGTATGTGCATGTGCTGTTGCGCCTGTGTGCTGTTGCGCTTGTGTGCTGTTGCGCTTGTGTGTGTGTGTGTGTGTGTGTGTGTGTGTGTGTGTGTGTGTGTGTGTGTGTGTGTGTGTGTGTGTGTGTGTGTGTGCATTCTGTATGTGTGTGTTTGCATAGTCCTGTGTCTAATGCTGGTATCTCCAGATGGTAGCGGAGACACACAGCAGCAGGAAGAGGAGGGACATGTGGCACGTGAGACGAGATGATGAGGATGAGGATGAGGAAGAGGAGTGGCCGTCTTTGTTGACAGTAGTGTACACCACGCGGCCGTGCAGATCCTGCACAGGCCGGAAGTTGTTGTTCAGCCTTGTCATGATAGGGAACTTGTCAATCTGAGAGAGAGAGAGAGAGAGAGAGAGAGAGAGAGAGAGAGAGAGAGAGAGAGAGAGAGAGAGATGGGAGAAAGAAAGGGAAGATACAGGGAGGAGGAGAGATATTTAAATATTCATAAATATATTCATTATTGTCATTACCCAGTGTTGCTTGTTTATCTGTTCATTTCATTATTACAAATACAGTCATACTGTAGGTTTCATAATAATGAATTCCTCTTGGAGTTACGCAACCCTTTGGAAAACGTCATACTGTAGTCATGAAAATGATATATCTGTCTGCAGATTACATGTCATGCTTGAAATTCTTTTGAAAAAGAATCTTTTTTAATCCGCAAAGTCGGCTTCCGTGTTAATGATTTATTTTGTTCAATTTTAATCCTCTGTGGTATGATGGCGGAGCGTGCGTCTTCACAGGAGATTAGACATACCTGCCATGTCTGTCTATCAGAGTTGTGTTGACCTGATGTTCACCCAGACAGGAGAAATGCTAGTGATAGTGGGTTTTAACGACTTCACCCCGCATGCTGTTCTTTGTATTTGCCACAGGTTTTTATTTGCATGATAACTTTTGAATGGGTGGATACTGATAGATTTTTGACAAAATGTTGTGTCATAACGCTCTATAAAAGGTGCATAAACTGTTGGAGGCAAATGCTTTCAGCCATTATTTGTTCGTAGACCAGAACAATGTAAATTAATGGAGAAGGCGGACCAACTCCATCATAAAAATGACTCAATAATGTGACCAATGGCTACCGTTTTTTTATTTTATTCAACCCTTGTTTAACCAGAGTCCAACCAAAGTCCCATTGAGCCACAATTAGCCACGATGGTGTCAAAAGAAGGACTACTATTACCTTTGAGACTATTGTTTGTCATCTCCAAGGTGTGGTCAACTGACCTCACAGCAACCTCAGATAGGGAGATAAATAGACTAAAGGAGGCAATAGGCCAAGTTACAAGTGCTGCCTTCTAATGTAATAGGGAGTAATGCTAATTACGCTACATGCTTTATTGGCTGATGTTGGCACAATCTTAAGTCTTTATTTTTTCGAGAAAGGACAGTGGCGGAAAGACAGGAGGCGTGTTGGGAGAGAGAGAGATGGGAAAGGATCTGCAAATGACCCGGGCTGGAATCGAACCCGGGTCGCCGGCATAGCAGTCCAGTGCTCAGCAGTTGGATCCACAGCTGGGCCACACAATCTTCATTTTTTAAATTACTTTTCAGTGGTAGGCCTATAAAAGTATGCTAAAACTGCATGCTAAAACAATTGTCTTCAGGACGTTGTCAAGAGTTATTCTTAGAGTTATTCCTAGCATTTCAAGTCGGTACATATACCAAAGAGATAACGAGAGGAGATTACAGCATACATAGTTTATCATAATTCTAGCAAACATGACAAACTCTGATACACTTTTTTTATCATGGTTACAATCACGTTATCACATTATCTTTTGAATACGAAAGTAAGCTGAACAAGATCGACAAGTTCATTTATTTGTCCGTGAATATCTCTTATGATCTTCGTCTGCATACCAGGCCATAGAAACCTAATGAGGTAGCTAGTGAATACAATGGTAGAGGAATCAGGAAAGAGAAAGACATACCTTCATTCTCTCCAAGTCTGCAAACATCTACAAAATCTCTTTCCTCTTACAGTGCATCCTCTTATTTCCTTCGGACTGTTTTTTTCAGCTTACTTTCTGTGTTTTTATAAGATGCATAGCACCAACACATGGCTGCTCCAAGAATTAACATAAATTTAGACTGATTGGGCACTCATGTCGATATTGGACCCACAATACTATACCGTGTGTGTGTGTGTGTGTGTGTGTGTGTGTGTGTGTGTGTGTGTGTGTGTGTGTGTGTGTGTGGTGTGTGGGTGCGCGTGTTTTTCAACCTCTTTACATTCCCTTGTGTTTCACAATGCCAGGCCCATGAACCTCCCTCTTCTCACATAAGTTATATTTATTGTCACAGCTGTCAATAAAGACCTAGGGGACATTCCAGGTTAGGTATACAGTAATGCACCGCGCCTTTGTTTTTACTCTGGCTTTTTTTTGTCTGCGATGCTGCATCAATGCATCAACCAGTTGTGAAACGCGTTGTGAAAAAATTGGCCAAAATTTAGATAATAGGCTATTAAGGACATTTTTAAAATGAAATCCTATTTTATTAAACCTCAATTGTTTGTCAACCGCCTTGCCCCATACCCTTTCTAACTCCATATCTGGAGGCCCGTAAAACATGTCAAACATAGAAAATTGGTGAAATGGCAGCTTTTCTTTTTATTGTTTTAATAACATTCAGACTGGAAGGGAAGGATTTCAAAGACGTGAAGCAAACAAAAAAACCCTCACACTTGGAGTAAGCAATTGTCCAAGTTTCCAATCAACCTCATCACAGGTCACAGGTATAAGTCACATGAGATCTAGTTTGATTGCATTCCCCATTTGCCAGTAAACAAAGTTGAAAAAAAGTAGTGGTGATGATGAGGGTAGAAGCTGACACCAACCAACCAGCAACTACTACAGCAGCACATGTCCCCAGGTGCCTTGACCTGCAGGCCACCCTTCCTACCTACAGGTACATGTGGGTCAGAGATGGAGATTAAAGTCTGGGGGAGTGAGAATGTGGAAGGAGGAGACTGCGGGTGAGGAGGACTCACTAGTAGCTATCTGCAGCCCAGTGTCAGAGCTGCTGGCTGGTGGAGGAGAGGAGGAGGGGTGTTGAGCGAGGTGAGGTGAGGTGGAGGAGAGGAGGGGTGGAGAGGGAGGTGAAGTGAGGTGGGGTGGAGGAGAGGAGGGGTGGAGGAGAGGAGGGGTGGAGAGGTGAGGTGGGGTGGAGGAGAGGAGGGGTGGAGAGGGAGGTGAGGTGAGGTGAGGTGGAGGAGAGGAGGGGTGGAGAGGGAGGTGAGGTGGGGTGTAGGAGAGGAGGGGTGGAGAGGGGAGGTGGTGTGGAGAGGGAGGTGAGGTGAGGTGGGGTGGAGGAGAGGAGGGGTGAGGTGGGGTGGAGGAGAGGAGGGGTGGAGAGGAGGGGTGAGGTGGGGTGGAGGAGAGGAGCCGTGGAGAGGGAGGTGAGGTGGGGTGGAGGAGAGGAGAGGTGGAGAGGGAGGTGAGGTAAGGTGGAGGAGAGGAGGAGAGGAGGGGTGGAGAGGTGAGGTGAGGTGAGGTGGGGTGGAGGGGTGGAGAGGTGAGGTGAGGTGAGGTGGGGTGGAGGAGAGGAGGGGTGGAGAGTAGGTGAGGTGAGGTGGGGTGGAGGAGAGGAGGTGTGGAGAGGGAGGTGAGGTGGGGTGTAGGAGAGGAGGGGTGGAGAGGTGAGGTGGGGTGGAGGAGAGGAGGAGAAGAGGGGTGTAGAGGGAGGTGAGGTGGAGTGGAGGAGAGGAGGGGTGGAGAGGTGAGGTGGGGTGGAGGAGAGGAGGCGTGGAGAGGGAGGTGAGGTGGGGTGGAGGAGAGGAGGGGTGGAGAGGGAGGTGAGGTGAGGTGGGGTGGAAGAGAAGGGGTGGAGAGGTGAGGTGAGGTGGAGTGGAGGAGAGGAGGGGTGGAGAGGTGAGGTGAGGTGGGGTGGGGTGGAGGAGAGGAGGGGTGGAGAGGAGGGATGAAGACGGGGTTACATACACATTTGAGGACCTGTGTTATAGTTAGTGGAGAAGAGAAAGGATGGAAAGATTAGAGGTGAGTGATGGACGAAGAGAGCTGAGGTGGTTTAGGCAGCAGGCATTTTGGTCCCTCACTCTATAGTTTGACGGAGGGGAGGTAAGGTAAAGGTAAGGTAAAAGTAAGGCAGCAGGCAACAGGCATTTCCAACAACGCCAATGTCTAGTTTTAGCGGGTCAGGAGGACTCACTAACTCTCTGTAGCCTGGTGTCAGAGCTGCTTGATGGAGCAGGAGAGGAGGAGAGGAGGTGAAGAGGGGGAGGGAGGTGGGGTGACTTGAGGGCAGTGCCTGAGGAAGATCCCTCTGTTGGATCGAAACGTTGCCATATGTTAAAATGAAATAAAGTATTTTTGGAGTTAATACACAGTGTGCAGACCGCTTCATCACACTACCGTGACTTGAGGGCAGGGCATTTGACCATGTGCCCTTTAGTTTGAGGACTAGTGTCATAGTTGGTGGAGGGGGAGGAAGGAGGAGAGGTAGTGTCTGGTGGAGAAGAGAGAGGGAGGGAGGGAGGAGAGGTAGTTGACTTGAAGGCAGGGCAGCAAGCATTTCTGAGGCATTTCTAGTTTGAGAACTGGTGAGGGAGAAGAGGAAGCAGAGTTGTATAAAGTAGAAACAGATGTACTTTCACAGATGTAATTATAACACAAGTAGTATTACATGGTTTCAACTATGTCATATACTACGAGTGTTGTTGTAATTACACCTGTAAGAGTACTTCTACTTCTACTTAATACAACTCTGGGGTGAATTTCTCAAAACCAAAGTTGATTACTACATTAGCTACTTCGTTGTTTTCAATGCATTTTCCCATCGGCAACTACCGAAGTCGCTAACAGGCTAACAACTTCTCTTTTGAGAAACTCACCCCTGGAAGGAAGTGAGGTGAGGTGATCATGGTCACAAGGTGGACTGCTCACTCACGCTTTGTCAAAGCGAAAGAAAGAGAGAGGTGGAGAGAGGTGACCAGAGGGTAAGACAGCAGACATTTTTGGACACTCACTCTTTAGCTTGAGTGAGGGAAGGAGAAAAGGTGAGGTGGAGTGACTTGAGTACTCACACCTGAGGACCTGTGTCAAAGTGAAGGAAGAGGAGGGAATGAGGGGAGATGAGAAAGAGAGAAGAGAGAAAAATGAGGTGGGAAAGGAGGTAACATGAAGGCAAGGTCGTGTTTCTTTCTGGTCACTCTGTATTTAGTTTGAAGACTGGTGAGAAAAGGTCGAGTGAGGTGAAAAGGTCGAGTGAGGTGAAAAGGTCGAGTGAGGTGGGGTGTGGTGACATGAGGACAGGGCTGCAGGTAAAGGAGGGAGGTTGAGGCCACTTGGATGACTGGAGGACAAGGCCAGATGACATGGAAACTACCTTCAAGAAACTAATTAAGATTTCAGCGAAGCTAAAGCAACAGTTTACACACCATTACCATACATGCCTAATAGTACTTGTGAATGGTTAGGTGGTAGGAGACAACAAAGAGATAATGTTTTTCATAAATAAAGGAGGGTTATATGACATTTTAATGATGGTTTACTAATGCTTAGCAGAATGTTCAATCACCATAAACAAATCATTAATTAACAGTATGTAATAATTGCCAAGAAATACATAATGACTAACTCGTGATTCACTAAGGGTTAAATAATGTTAAAATAAGGCTTGACTAAGGCTTAACTTTGCTTAGTGAACAGTTACATCAGCACACACAAACCATTTACTAACGGTAGTAGTTAATGATTAAGAAATGAGAAATAATACTTACAATGACTAACTCGTGATTCACTAAGGGTTAACTAATGTTAAAATAAGGCTTAACTAAGGCTTAACTTGTGCTTTAAAAGGGGTACTTATTATAAAGTGTTAGCAAAAAAAGAAGTAAACAAAAGCAAATGTGAAGAAAGAAAAAAAAGAAAGAAAGAAAGAAAGAAAGAAAGAAAGAAAGAAAGAAAGAAAGAAAGAAAGAAAGAAAGAAAGAAAGAAAAAGAAAGAAGGAAACCAGCAAGTACAATACCGCAAAACCTGGGATACTTGCCAAAAGTGTCATCTCACAAATTCAGACTGCGACTGCTCAAATAGCAGAAGTAATTTTGTGCAGGGGTTTTTAGAGAGTTTCACCAGTGTTTGGTTTCTCCACTGTATCCTACACCTTCTACATTCCTCCTAGGCAGTGAGGCCTATACCTACGTCACTACTATAGCTGTGGACTATACACTGAATGTCCTCTTCCGTAAGAGAAAGTAATTTTGCATGCATGTGCTTCCTCCAAGGTTTTATTTTCACAGAGAAATTCAGATAGATAAATGTCTGTTCATGAACTCAGTGTACGCGCAGTCGCGCACACAAACACGCACGCTTACACGCCCACACGCACACGCACACTGTTGACAGTGTCCTCAGAGGGCCGTTTGTCAATCTTGGACCCTTATTGTTGGACCTTGAGAAGTCAGACGGGTGAATCTCAATAAAATACTACAGTATATTATGGGAAAAGGCCTCAACTGGCCCCAACAGGCCTATGTACGCAGAATAGCCACTTACAGTGAGGATCCAAAACCTGTTTACCATTATTGTTTGGTTTTGGCTCTGTTCAGGAGCATTAAAAAAATATAAAGTTTCTTATCTGGTGTTGTTAATGTTCCAAGCAAAATAGATTTTCTGGTTTCGTTATCATTCCCTAAACTGGTTCAAAGTCTTGCTTCCATGAGCTTAGGTACGCAAAGTCCTACCAGGTTCTTGCTGACTTTGATCGGCTCCTTGAAGACGGTCCATACCACTGCCTCGTTGCAGCCGGGGGTGGTCAGGGAGCCCTGGTAGCGGTAGAACTTGGAACGGTCCACGTCCCCGATGAGGGCGTCAAGCGATATATCTTGATGGAGGTCAATGGTGCTGTCTGGTAGAACAGAGCAAGGAGATTCAATAAGCAAGACTTCAATTGACTTCAATTCAACCTAAAGTCTATGTCTATGTCTGCAGGGGAAGTAAGAAACGCAATTTCAAATTCTTTGTATGACCAGTGCATGTAAAGAAATTGACATTAAAGCCGACTTGACTTCACTTGTGTCATTATACGGAACATTTTCCTGTTCAATGAAACCAGAGAGGTGGACATGGCCTCCAGAGTATAAAGATGTCGAACTAACAAGAGTAAGTAAGAGGGAGGGGGGGGGGGGGGGTTATACAGTACATACTGTACAGTTTGTAGTAATAACTTTTTAATTGTAAGATCATATGGTAGTGTTTCTCAACGGGGGGCGCTGCAGCCCCCCAGGGGAGCGTTTGGGAGGCTCTAGGGGGGCGTTGAGAAGGATACAGCTGAGTGGGGGCGTGGCTTAGTTCCCATTGGAGGGCATTAGTCTATGTTATTTTTCAATACTAAAGGGGGCATTGATATGCCTATGATGGGGTCAAGGGGGTGTTTTGTAAAAAAAGGTTGAGAACCACTGTCATAGGGGGACATAGGCAGTACAGTATATACACTTTACAGTGGGAGCCATTATTTTATTCTGAATTGGAACCCTGTTTTGAGAGGGCGGCTCTTTCAGGTGACCCAGACAGGGACACATAGCACACCTCCCCCCCCCTCTCTCTCTCACACAGAGACACATTAGCACACTAGCATTTCCTCCCAGCCCCCTTCTCACATACTCTCTCTCTCTCTCTCTCTCTCTCTCTCTCTCTCTCTCTCTCTCTCTCTCCCTCTCTCTCTCTCTCTCACACATACACTCACACTCTCACATACACTCTCTCTCTCTCTCTCTCTCTCTCTCTCCCTCTCTCTCTCTCTCTCTTCTCTCTCTTCTCTCTCTCTCTCTCTCTCTCTCTCTCTTCTCTCTCTCTCTCTCACACACACACACACACACACACACACACACACACACACACACACACACACACACACACACACACACACACACACACACACACATACATACATACATACCAGTCATCGCAATCATTTCAAGGTGATTGGTGAAATTCTTCCAACTCTCTGGCTTGTCTGGGTCATCAGTGGTCTAGACAGGTTCATTCGGAACACAGGGAGCAATCAGATGCATCATGTCATATTCATGCAGACACATTAGTGGTTTTGAACACTAATATTAATGTACACATCATATGTGATGTGCTGATAATATATAAGATGCATTTGTCACGGGGGTGACTTTGAGTGAGGACTTTGTAAATTAGAATGGGGAAGTAAACATTGGGAAAACACGATTATGGGGTCAATTAAAGTAAACGGCTACAGGTGGGAATAGGAAATGGGTGTGGTAGGTGATTGGTGACTTTGGGTTGGGGGAGTGTTTATATGCGGAGACGCGAAGTTGGACGGGAGCGCGGAGGGAGAGGGAGAGCAGCCACGAGAGAAGAGGGGGGGCCTCGGAGGAGAGATGCGGCCGTGCCAGAGGGACAGGTGTAGAGGTGGAGAGAACGTTCAACTCCGGTAGCCGGAGAAGAGGACCAGGCCGGAAGAAGACACTGGTGATCCTATGGATCTGCGTGCAGACGGCTCAGCAGCTCGACGGAGGGAGCGCGACTGGCATTGTGCCTGGTGTGAAAGTCCGCGACCAGAGCTAGAGTGGAAGTGCTGCTTCGGAGGACGACCGGGGGGTTAGGACGCTCCCCCCGTCCAAAAGTTAAGTGTCTGCCTGGTACCCCGCACTACGTTAGAAACTCACCTCCTGTCCGTGCGCGCCATCGCCGCATTCTCTCTCTTGCTCTCGCCCCTCCCTCTCTCTCTCTCTCTCTCTACAAACCCAGCAGTTGTACTTGGACTCACGTTTAATATCGCTGGCCTACCCAGGTGAATCGCAGCACACATTGTTTGCAGTGAGCTGTGCCGTGTGCGAGTGCTGTGTAACTTCACCCTAATGTTTAACCTAGACTAGCGATTGCAGTGTTGTAAATCACGTATGGAATAAGTGCAGCGATTACCTGCGTAGCCTACTTAATTATGGAAGTGAGTGTCATTTGGACTGCCTATGGAAACAAGCCTACTGTCACCAAGCTCTTCCTGTCTCCCCAGCCTCGCAATGGATGGACACCTGGCCACCGCTCCTCCGCCTCCTTTGGAACTGATGACTGTGGGGGGGAATCTCTAAGGAATGGACATGGGACTGGGTTTGGGATTTCGGACTTTTATAGACTTGGGGTGCCCCGGGACTCTTTTAGATTTCTGTTAGTTAATAAATATTATTTTAAAACTCAATCTTTGTGTCTTTGCGTATTTGTGGTGCACAGTGTACTCTCCAGGGTATTTGGTAACAAGGAGGGGTGTCGCTAGAAAATGCGCACTTTCTCACTTGCGACATTTTGGCGTAGTCGGCAGGATTACCCTGGATTGAGCGCTGTGTGCCCCAAATGCGTCAAACAAGGATCTAATGAGTGATTGTACGGTCATGTCAGTCAGCCCCCCCCCCCCCTTTTTTTTTAATAACGGGAGTTCCGACGATGAATGGCAAGTGGGTGGAAAGACCAATGTTCAAACGGAAGAAAAAAGTGGAGAGGATGGATCTCCTCTGGTTCTCGGGACGAGAACCGATTGGTCGGGGAGGGTGTCACGGGGGTGACTTTGAGTGAGGACTTTGTAAATTAGAATGGGGAAGTAAACTTTGGGAAAACACGATTATGGGGTCAATTAAAGTAAACGGCTACAGGTGGGAATAGGAAATGGGTGTGGTAGGTGATTGGTGACTTTGGGTTGGGGGAGTGTTTATATGCGGAGACGCGAAGTTGGACGGGAGCGCGGAGGGAGAGGGAGAGCAGCCACGAGAGAAGAGGGGGGGCCTCGGAGGAGAGATGCGGCCGTGCCAGAGGGACAGGTGTAGAGGTGGAGAGAACGTTCAACTCCGGTAGCCGGAGAAGAGGACCAGGCCGGAAGAAGACACTGGTGATCCTATGGATCTGCGTGCAGACGGCTCAGCAGCTCGACGGAGGGAGCGCGACTGGCATTGTGCCTGGTGTGAAAGTCCGCGACCAGAGCTAGAGTGGAAGTGCTGCTTCGGAGGACGACCGGGGGGTTAGGACGCTCCCCCCGTCCAAAAGTTAAGTGTCTGCCTGGTACCCCGCACTACGTTAGAAACTCACCTCCTGTCCGTGCGCGCCATCGCCGCATTCTCTCTCTTGCTCTCGCCCCTCCCTCTCTCTCTCTCTCTCTCTACAAACCCAGCAGTTGTACTTGGACTCACGTTTAATATCGCTGGCCTACCCAGGTGAATCGCAGCACACATTGTTTGCAGTGAGCTGTGCCGTGTGCGAGTGCTGTGTAACTTCACCCTAATGTTTAACCTAGACTAGCGATTGCAGTGTTGTAAATCACGTATGGAATAAGTGCAGCGATTACCTGCGTAGCCTACTTAATTATGGAAGTGAGTGTCATTTGGACTGCCTATGGAAACAAGCCTACTGTCACCAAGCTCTTCCTGTCTCCCCAGCCTCGCAATGGATGGACACCTGGCCACCGCTCCTCCGCCTCCTTTGGAACTGATGACTGTGGGGGGGAATCTCTAAGGAATGGACATGGGACTGGGTTTGGGATTTCGGACTTTTATAGACTTGGGGTGCCCCGGGACTCTTTTAGATTTCTGTTAGTTAATAAATATTATTTTAAAACTCAATCTTTGTGTCTTTGCGTATTTGTGGTGCACAGTGTACTCTCCAGGGTATTTGGTAACAGGGAGAGGTGTCGCTAGAGAATGCGCACTTTCTCACCTGCGACACATTTACACCATATGCCTATACTGAAGGCCTACATAAAAAAATAATAACACCAAAGATAACATATCTATTTAACAGTGAATAATAATGATAATAATACTACCACTACTGCTACTACTACTACTACTACTACTACTACTACTACTACTACTACTACTACTACTAATAATAATAATAATAATAATAATAATTATAATAATAATAATAATAATAATAAATAGTCAAACACAAGCAACACAAACATAACACACAAATTAAACAAACAAAAATCATTGTGAGTGATCCATGCTGCAATACCCTTGGTTTGAAGAAGACAATTTATACAGGTAAAATGCTAGGGAGCTACAGTGGAGCAAACATCATTCTGACTGACAGTAATCTAGACAGATGCAAAGGAATGCTACAGAATGAGAAGAATATAGGTCGCAGTGAGAGTGACAGGCAGCTCCCCATGACTCCGTGGTATGTCATGTGTCTGACACCTCATCACGTCTCTCATTTCCTACCAGACTTGGCCCTCCAGCCTAGCCTGATTATCAGCGACGTTCAAATCTCTTCAAGACTTGGTCTGACCAAGAGTATAATAATTAACATTTCCAAAACAGCATGGTTGACCCTTCTTCCTTGGTTTGCTTATGGTTGTTTGCTTACTGACAAAGTGGGAGGAGTTCCCGTATTTTCGGGAACTCAGAAAGTACTTGCATTGCTCTTGACCTGACTAGTTGCAACGTTGAAAGTGTTGCGTCACTAGGAGGGCACAGCCTGGCTACCTCCAGGCTGCCTGGGGCCACACACAATGGTTTGGTAAGATTATTTGAAGGGTCGTACATGAGGGTGTCATGACACACGTCAGGAACATTAATGATGCTTATGACTGTCGTCATAATGTGTCATTCAGTTAGTATTGTTCTTTTATACAATAGTTAGATCTGGTCGAATTATTTCACAAATTCTGATTGGACAAGAGGCGTTCTACACGTCACTAGGAGTGAGGGTATCCTCCAACACTCTATGAATGACTCTTCACATCTAATAATCACTCCGCGACCAAAGATACAAAAGTAACCGTTACACCAACATTCCATTCCATCATTCCACAAAATACATACATAAACAAGCGAGTAGTAATAGAAGTAGTTGCAGTAGCAATAGTAGTAGTAGTAGTAGTAGTAGTAGTAGTTGTAGTTGTAGCAGTCGTAGCAGCAATAGCAGTAGTAATACTACTAATAGCAGTACTAATATTAATGATCATGGTAGCAGAGTAGTAGTAGCACGGTTGGAACAGTTAGGCCCTGTCACATAGGCCTACCTCAATGAAGAAACCCAACACAGCCAGGCCTTTTGGATCATTCATCACATCTGAAGCGCCTTTCTTCATGCTCACAATGTGCATCTAAAAAAATTGGGGGGTTGCAAAGATGACACACAATGACTAACAGTCTGACATTCTTTAAAGGACCACTTCAGTCAATTTCAATATGCTGTTGTATTGCTCAAGCTACTCTTGACTTGTCAGCACCACATTGATGCCACATTTTCTGGCATAGCCCTTTCCGAGATATGAGCTATTCTAATGGGGGCAGCGTTTGTTTACATTTTTTTTTTAAATTAACATAGGCGTACTCCAAATATCTTCCCAAAAGGTACCACTGTTTGCTAGTTGATGTTGCATAACCTTTTGGATTTTTTGGGGAATAAATAAAAAGGTTTTTTTGAAATATAAACAAACAGCTGCCCCCATTACAATTACCAGGATCTCAGAAAAGGCTGAAGAAGGGGGGAAAAAAGTCCTGGGCCTCGTTTCCGAAAGGGCCTTATGTACTACTTAACGCTACGTGCTACTTAAGTTCACACGTAACACCATCGTAGAGCTCACGGAGCGTTTTCCAAAGCCAACTTAGCAAAGAACCATCGCAGGTTGACACGTAACTCTAAGAGAAATCCACGAGTGTTCTGGAGTAGTCTTAACGCGCTAAGATTGATCGTAACGGCATGGCACAGTGGAGACACCCACAGGATATGAAGGGAAAAGAGGAAACTTGCGCATAAGATTGGTGTTTTAAGACGCGAGTGGCATGGCACAGTGGAGACACCCACAGGAAAAGAGGAAACTTGCGCTTCAAGTTGATGTTTTAAGACGGGAGTGTAAATATCATGGCACCACAGTTGACACTGTAACGAAAATAAGAAGGTAACATTAATTGTGTAAGTGTATAAAATAAAAGCAATGTGTTTGGAAAATATTTTACAGGCAGTAAAATAGTTCAGCTGTGTTTGATAAATCAGGGCATTATTAAACTGTGATCAATCATAATTTGTGTGGGTGCTTCGTGGACAAGAACAAGGCATCCACACACAAAATAAATAGGGGGCTTCGGCGACCAGAAATAAGAGTGGTGATGTCGGAAGGGAAGGCCACTACCGAAACATAAAAAAAAGAAAAACGGTCAGCGAGTCGTTGCGCCCTCTTTCATTTTCAAGTACCCTAAGGGAAGGCGACGCAGAAAAGACACGATAGTTGTGGGCTAAGGGTAAACTATGACATAAAAAAGGCAGCGATGGGGATTCGTGTAGATTTTTTGTTTTAATAACAGCAGACTGCCGTGCAAAATGTCCCCCACAGTTGTTAAAGCCTTGAGTGCAAGGTACTTTGCACGCCGCTCCCCAAATGCGCATCCCAATTTGGAACTCCTAGGCCTATTTGTCTTCTTAAATATTAAGCACGGCAGCCAACCGCACGCGCTTTGTCTGGTTTAACGGCGTATCTCATGGTTTTGCATGCTTTCATTGTGTGTGTGTGCATTTTATTTCATTTGCCAACAATATCTCCTGTTGATAGTTGTAAACTGCTACAAATGTAGTCCCACCCTTAAAGAAAACAACTTTTGATACTGACACACGCCTTACATTTTGTAAATGGTTTAGAAGCATGACGGCGCAGTTCACTCTGAGGACACTTCAGCACCACATATGTAGACAGCGATCCTTAAGAGCGACGCTACGAATGATCTTAGAGGCTGTGCACGCGCGTTCATGTACGAGTGTCTTTGGGAAACAGTCGTAGGAAATCTAAGAACATTCGTAGGATCACTGGTTAACGACACACGTAAGGCTAAGAACCATCGTTATCGGGAAACGAGCCCCTGGGTAGTGTGAGCATTACAACTGCATGTTGAAATTGACTGAAGTTATCCTTTAACTTACAAAATCTGTGTGTATTCAACTTCGATGCAGTTAGACGAATTGTGACGCTCTGATTCATGAGTTCCAAAATCCGGGTGAGGATTTTCTTTTCTCCTGACAGTTACAGACTCTGGAGAAATGCATCCACCAAATATAACACGTGTGTGCATGCATGTGTCCCTGACCTCCATGGGGTAGGGATGAGAGTCCATCATGTGTTCGGATCCCCCCATCTTGCCATCCCCAGAGGAGCTGGAGGAAGACTCTGAACCGGATGTCCCCGTGCCTGAACCTGAAGAGGAGCCTGAACCATGACCTCCAGAACGGTGGTCTGTGGTAGGGAACAAGGCAAAGCAAGGCAAGGAATGGTGAGTTCAATTAACAGAAAAAAGTGCAGTGTTAATTAAATTAAATTCAAACTAAATTTAAAGGTGCACTGTCTAGTATTTTTTGCAGTTTATCTCCAGAATTCATGCTGCCCATTCACAAATATTACCTTTTTTCATGAACATTTACCACCACCATCTAATTCTAAGTATTCATAAGGATTGGGAAAATTGCACTTTTCATACACGAAAAGGGGATCTTCTCCATGTCTGCCATTTTGAATATCCAGAAAGTATTAACTGCACATATTAATGGGCTTTGGTCATACTAGTAAATTCAAGTTTATCATTTAGTAAATATTCATTAAAAGATTGAATTTGGCAATACGCACCACCGTTTCAATGAGCAGCATATTGCAATTTAAGCCTAAGGCACCTGCAAAAAGAGCCTGCTGATTGCCTAATCCCTGTGTGTGTGTGTGTGTGTGTGTGTGTGTGTGTGTGTGTGTGTGTGTGTGTGTGTGTGTGTGTGTGTGTGTGTGTGTGTGTGTGTGTGTGTGCGCGCGCGTGCGTGCCCTGTGGTGGTGCCATGTGTGTGTGTGTGTGTGTGTGTGTGTGTGTGTGTGTGCATGTGCATGTGCGTGTGTGTGTGACCTGTAGAGGGGCTGTGTGCGGTGCTGTTGCCCCAGTGGAAGTGGAACTGCAGTGCGGAGTAGAAATGGTCCAGGCCTCCACCTGCGATCTCCACAGCCCCACTCTTCAGAACCGCTTTTACTAGAGAGAGAGAGAGAGAGAGAGAGAGAGAGAGAGAGAGAGAGAGACAGAGACAGAGACAGAGACAGAGACAGAGAGGGGGGATGAGAGAGAAAGAGAGAGAGAGAGAGAGAGAGAGAGAGAGAGAGAGAGAGAGAGAGAGAGAGAGACAGAGAGAGACAGAGAGAGACAGAGAGAGAGAGTAGTCAATGGTAGTAAGTTAGTTATATGTGTGTTTACCTGTGTGTCCGTTGTTGATGAGGTAGTCCATGGTACTGTAGCTAGTTATTTATGTTTTTGAGCACGTCAGTCCTTTGTTACTGCAATGAAGTAGTCAATGGTGCTGTAGTTAGTTATTTATATTTGTGTGTACCTGTGTGTCCGTTGTTGATGAGGTAGTCCATGGTGCTCTTGTTGGAGAAGCCAGAGAATGTGAAGTTCCCCAGAGCAGAATACTTGGCTTCATGGGAATTGATGTCTATGGGGGACTGAGACTTCCCTTCACAGAGACTACTGACAGCAGACCAGTGGGACGGCCCGTGGTCTATAGACACAGACAGATGAACAGGCAGGGAGAAAGATAGACAGACAGACAGACATACAGACAGACAGAGAGAGAGAAGGCCAGACAGGCAGGCAAATGGTTGCATAGACAGGTGCACAGACAGACAGACAGACAGACAGAAAGAAAGAAGGACAGGCAGATGGATAGACAGACAGATACACATACAGGCAGAGATAGGCAGATAGACAGAGAGACAGAGACACACACAGGTGGACAGACAAATAGACAGACATTCATACAGGTAGGCACATGTCCAGGCAGGCAGACAGACAGCCAGACAGACAGCCAGACAGACAGCCAGACAGGCAGACATACAGAGTAAACAACAGACAATCCAAGCCAGCTAAGGTCCAAGGATGTTTCAATTGTTAATAATTATTAGTAGTTACATTTATTATTTACAAGAATCCCAAAAGGGGTGATTTAGTGAATGAGTGCATATACTGTATGAATGAGTGAGTGAGTGAGTGAATGAATGAATGAATGAATGAATGAATGAATGAATGAATGAATGAATGAATGAATGAATGAAATGAAACAAATGAAACAAAGAGGCAGGAAAATGATTGAAACAGAAAACAATATGAACTAAAAACAACAATGGTCTTCAACAGTCATGACTACGTAATTGTTGAACTCACCACATCCAGCATAGCACCAGTGATGTCCTGAAACGGAAAGTAAAGGGGGAGGACACACAGACGCGTAAGCATGAAACAAAAGACCATTCAGATAAATGAAGTGACTCACACATTGTTAACGCCACCATGTCACTTAAATGTGGCCGCTGTGTCGAAACCACTTAAGAGTGAAAAGATGAACAAGGTTGAATAGTTGAATATAAACAAAGGGAAGACGAGACAAAAGGACGGAGGGAAGAAAAGCGAATGCTTGCTGCAATCTGATCTAGCTGGGCCTGGATTAGGCACCCAAGTGAAATTCAAGAGCTAAGGGGTTAATGACAAATACATGTTCATGCATGCACAGACAAACACAGACAAAACATTATGTGTGCACACACATACACACACTCGCACACAGACACAGACACAGACACACACACAGACAGACACACACACACACACACACACTCACACACACACACTCACACACACACTCACACACACACATACACACACACACACCTTCTCCAGCTGGACTGTGAAATAAAATGGGCACCTTCAGAACGTGTGAATACTGTATGTGTTATGCCCTTATTTCAAACAAGACAGAAGAGTGTGTGACGGGAAACAGGAAAGAGGTGGGAGAGAGATTGCTCGGGAGACAACTTTGAGCCATATTCAAACTCAGGTCCATGGGTATATGGTACGACACCTTAGCCAGCTGAGCCACAGGGCCACCTGATGAGTATTCATCTTTAATAAATCCCAAATTATAGAGTAAGCTGACCCAGTGATTTGACAGCAATAATACTCTGCACACTGTACTGTGTACTGTGAATTTTGAATTTGGGTGTACCTTGGGCTTAGCTGCTTTCACACACACACACACACACACACAGACACAGACACAGACACACAGACACACAGACACAGACACAGACACACACACAAACAGACACAGACACAGACACACAGACACACACACACACACACACACACACACACACACACACACACACACACACACACACACACACACACACACACACACACACACACACACACACACACACACACACACACACACACTCACTCAGCTTCCCTGTATGTAACATGACGATTTTTTTTCAGACGCCAGTGAAAGAGCCAAAGCATCCGTCATTAATCATCGTCCAAATGACATGCACATGTCCTGTCAGACAGTATTGTGACCTCGTGTTCAGTGTTCAGTGATAGGCATCATCCAGGTATGTGGAGCCACCACGTGTATGCAGCAACCAGTATCTTATATAACTGCCATGCGGGAAGAGAGAGAGAGAGGGGGGTTTAAGAGGAAGGTGGAAGGTGGAGGAAAGGGTGGGGGGGAGGCCACGGTGTGATGTAAGGTGTTAATAGAGAGGGTGTAAGGTAGCGTAAAATGGGAGAGTTGTGTGCATGTGTGTGTGTGTGTGTGTGTTCCACAAATCCACCTTCGTGAGGCCACTGCTATTGGAGCACACCAACAAGGTGGGACCCTCGCTACACGCGGGCCCCAAATCCCACATGTTTTGACCCCTTTTGCTGGGGTAGTTTGTTTTTACTGGTAAAAGTAAAAGTGTAAAAACTAAAAACGTAACATTTTCCTCACTGACAGGTTATGGCTAGGGATTGTTTTGGTTTGGGCACAGTTAAGCATTCTTTAGCTATTGTTAGGGCTAATATGAATGGAATGGGCCCCACAAAGAAATTCAATTTGGGCTGTGTGTGTGTGTGTGTGTGTGTGTGTGTGTGTGTGTGTGTGTGTGTGTGTGTGTGTGTGTGTGTGTGTATGTGTGTCTGTTTGTGTGTGTGTGTGTGTGTGTGTGTGTGTGTGTGTGTGTGTTTGGGGGGATGCAGGAGTGTGTGTGTGGTGTGTGTGTGTGTGTGTGTGTGTGTGTGTGTGTGTGTGTGTGTGTGTGTGTGTGTGTGTGTGTGTGTGTGTGTGTGTGTGGTGGGAGGATTAAGTCTGTGTGTGTGTGTGTGGTGGGAGGGAGGAGAGTTTGTGTGTGTGTGTGTGTGTGTGTGTGTGTGTGTGTGTGTGTGTGTGTGTGTGTGTGTGTGTGTGTGTGTGTGTGTGTGTGTGTGTGTGTGTGTGTGTGTGTGTGCGTGTGTGTGCGTGGTGGTGGGAGGGTGGTGGGGGGTTGTCGAGGAGAGATGAATGAGACTGACAGAGAGAAAGCAGAAATGTCGAATGATGTCGTACCAACACTAACCCCACTCATCTAACCTGCTATGCCTATGTAGGCCTACTATGTATTTTCCCCTTCAAATGTAAGCTGTTGAACTGGTCCCTTTTGTAAGTTGCTTTGTGGGAATAAAAAAGTGTCTGCAATGTACACTAATGTATTGTGATGTACCAAAAGCAGGCCTGTTTATAGTGCTGTATTTATACGTTCTTGATAAAAGTTCAGTAAAAGTTGTGGATAAAAGTGTCTGCAATGTAATGCCATGTGGCGTACCAGACTCAGGATTTGTGACGTCCATGTTGGCGGAGGCATAGACCTTGCGGTCGTGAAGAGTCTGCTGGGGTCGGTAGTTATCCTGGATGCTTGTTTCCCCGGCAAAGCGCTGGATCTGTGTGTAATATCAGGAAGATATTCTTAGTCATGTGCTCAGAATTCTGCATGACACTGCTTTATGACAGTTTGTTTCTTGGCAACTTACCATACTTTCTTAAGTGTTTGCACATTTGGTTAGCCTAGTAAAATAGCTCCACCTGCCAGCGGCCAAAATTATTTTTGCCTGCGAGTGGGTCTAGCCTCGGACAATGCCCCAGGCCCTGAAACTGGCGGACCAATCACAACGCAGGAGATTTGTTTTGAATCTTTGGATGCAAAGGGGCAGGGGTTTTGGTCAGAGCGTTGGCCTATAGGCACAGACACGGTTGGAAAAACAACGGGTTGTTCCCATCAACAAGCTTCCAATGTCTCATGGATCGGGGCCAGATTAATATTCACATTTAATCTTACATTTAGTCTAGGATAGTAGACTTTGGTAGTAAGAAACCAGACAGCTAAATGTGAGCAAAACATAACCTTGGTGGAGGTAGTAAAGGTAGCAGACTAGCAACAACACAGTAATATCATGTGACCTTTAGATGACCTTTGACCTCCGTGATAGCCCCAGAAGCAGCATCCAAGCCTTACAAAGGTCAATGGAATGTCAGAAATGTCTTGCTTTTCTGTTTTACATTTGAGAGGGCAAAAAAAGGAAAACAAATCTTGTTACACCACTGGTAATGATGCATGTGACAAGACGATGCGACACACAGATAGAACTTGGCAGATGGAACAAGTGATCAAGAGGGTTCAAGTGCAGTTGAAGAGGAAAGAAGCAACATGCGACCGACACAGGTCATTCCTTTTCACTGACATTCATAAACATTTTTGTTGTCTGTCATCTGAACTAGTTTCTAGCTATTGTAAACCTGTGTCATACTGTTAAAGGGCAACTCCTGCCAATTTGAATGTGCTGTTGTATCGCTCACGCTACCCTTGACTTGTCAATACCCGGTGACGCTGCAGTTTTTGGCCCAGCCCTTTCCGAGATATGAGCTATTCTAATAGGGGCAACTTTTGTTTACATTTTTTTTAAAAATGAACATAGGCCTACTCAAAATATTTTCCCAAAAGGTATCGCTGTTTGCTAGCTGTCTGCTGATGTTGCATAACCTTTTGGATGTTTTTGGGAATAAATAAAAATGTTTTTTTGAAATGTAAACAAAAGTTGCCCCCATTAGAATATCTCATATCTAGGAAAGGGGTGAGCCAAAAAGTGCGGCGTCACCGGGTACTGACAAGTCAAGGGTAGCGTGAGCAATACAACAGCACATTGAAATTGGCAGGAGTTGCCCTTTAACATCAAAGAAGCCTTTTCTGCCACAAAAAAATGATTAATAAATATGCAACGGAAGACGAATACAGACGCATGTTCAGCCTCAAAGACTTAAAGAGGCTTCAACAAAAAAAAAAGGACTGGGAATCCCACCGTAAAACTGACGTTTGCGGCCCTTGAGGCTGTTTGATCCGGTCCCCGATATAATTATAATGTAATGCAGTTTCACATGAGATATGACATATTTTGTAAAGGAATCTTATTAATTACATTTGCAGTACAATGGAGTTATATTCAAGGGACTTAACTGAAGGTGGAGTTTGTTTTAAAAGTATCTGCCTTCAATATAGGCCTGAAGTGCAGAGGGAAATCATGTTTTGCTTTCATAGTAAGGCCCCTGGAGGAATATGAAGTGGCCCCCCCAAATGAAAAAAGTTCTAAACAGGGACTAAACGGGAGACTTACCAGGTCTTTGCTGATGCGGATTGGCTTAGGGAAGACAGTCCAGACCACTACTTCATCGCAGGTGGGGGTGGTCAGGGAGCCATTGTAGCGATAGTAATCCTTCATGTTGAGACTCCCCAAAAGGTCATTGATGGAGAGACTCAGAGACATGTCCACATTATCTCCTAGTTGGAAAAAGAAATCAATTGGAGATACATACAGAACTGTAATTAATTAACTAGTCAGAACAAATGTTGAGAGTTCTGAGTCATTCTCTGAGTCTGAGTCATTCTCAGAAACCTTCTCTTTAGGACTTCATGCGCACACGAGATGAATGAGCATTATACAGTTTCATGTGTGCATGAGAAACCCTTGAGGGTTATTTTCAGTCGCACAGCATTTTAAGTGTGTCAGTATGATGACAGATGACTGAAAAAAGTACGTTTTCCACTGTAAAATAAGATCGATAGGTCACACTACGCATCAACTTAAAAAAAAAAAAACTACACTACTATTACTACTTCCTCAGTGTTTCAACGCTTTTTAACTTTAATGTTTTCAACAGTGGCATGTGCAGATTCTTCTTCAATTACAGAAAAATGAAACGTGCAGCTCACCCGTGCTTGAAACATTTGTGATCAACTTTGTGAAGGTATCCCAGGCTTGAATCTGATCAGCAGTCCCATTTCCCTCCTGAGGAGAGACAAAGCCTCAGGTCATTAGTCTTCTTGTTTCAGACATGTTAAAGTTTTACCTTTCACCTGACATGTAAAGGGTACATGTAAAGGGTACGTGTTCGTCATCCGTGTAACGCTCTAATTAAGATGGAAGTTACAGGGTCAAACATGTCAGGTAAAGGACGAAACTTTTACTTGTCTGCTCATTTCCCGATCCTACCCCGTCTCTCTGTCCCACTCGCTTCCTGTCACCATCTCAGACTGTCCTATCAAATAAAGGCATAAAAGCCCCTAAAAATATATTTAAAAAAAAACAAAACAAACAAAAACTATAGGTCGCAATATCAAAAAAATGTTGCTTCAAGAAGTTGAAAATTCAGTCACATAAAGAGGACATCAGGTCCATCAGATTGTATAACGTCATTTGTTCCTTACAACTTAAATGAATATTTATCACTCATTTTTGCAAGATTTTACATGTTCTATGAATGCGGGTAATACCCAAGTGTGGGTGCATAATAAGTGCTACAAGTCATTTTTGACCCATGTTATGCGTTAGAGGAGTAGTGGTGAAAAATGCATTTTTATTCTAAAAGCTTTGCAGATAAAAATGATACAAGGGTTCTACCAATCAAAAACAAGTTAGTTGAGGAATTCATGGAGCGGTTATTAATGAAAATAAGTTATTGCCGCTATATAAGCAATTTAATGTCATCTGGGCCATTTTTGACCTATCTTATGCATTAAAGGGTTAATGCACTGTTGTTTACAAGAAAAGGGCTATTAAAATGCCAGTTTTTTGTCAGACAGAAATGTCAACACTAGCCCTTATGAAGCTCTGGAGCCTGACCTGGCCCCTGTACCCTGTAGGCCAAAAGTACCGTACATGGAACCAATCCATCTTGGGACTTTCAAGGTCATCATGACATCACAATGAGCAATGTTGCTGGGCAACAACACTACACTACAAGCACCTGATGTTCTGATTGGACGATCTTGCCAAGTACCCGCTTAATGATTTCAATTTTGATAATACATAAACATCATGGTTGCAGATCGGGAAGATGGAGAGGTAGGTCCCAAGACAGCACTGCAGGAGGCTGCCCTGGACTGCTCCCTTGGGAGGACCCTACACTGACCTTGCTGCTCTCCCCACCTCCCCACTGCAGGCCCAGAGGAGGCTGTCCTGGAATGCTCCCTTTCGTGGACCCCACACAAACCCTGGTAGCAAATAAATGGCTGCAATACAATTGAATGTTTTTTTTTCCCTAGGGCTCAGTCAGAGGTAGCTACTAGTTCATATTTCAATCTATAGTAGCCTACACAACAAGACCTCTGAACAGACCAAGTCGGCTCACATCTAGTCACTGGACTACCCAGGACTGCACAGGGACCAAAAAAACGCTCAGGTATTTTTGCTTGCCCCCTCTCTAAATTGTGGACCAGTCTCTAACAAAATACAACACCCCCCCCCCCCCCCCCCAAAAAAAAACCCCAACAGCAATGCCCTGTAAAACAGATTACCAGTCTGGACCTGCTACTGTCTGAACCACCATGGAAGCTATTGTATTGGGACTTGGGGCCCTTTCTTCTCTTCAAACTATTGGGGAGGGATTTGGGGCAATTGCCTGGTTTCCTTGCCTGGTTGTGATATGCCTGCCTCCATCCCACTAGGACTAACCTTATAGTCTGCTGAGCATGATTAGAAAATGAAAAATTGTGTCTGTGGCATGGATGGGACCAAACTGTTGCCATTAAGGTTCAAATTGCCTTTGCATTGTCTTGGCCAACACTACATGACCAATCAAACAACTGCTGATATGTCCGTGATAGTTTGGATTTCAAGCATTGTCCAGTGCAGCTTTGATTCCACAGTTCCATTAATGGCACAAAGGGAAAGTGAAGTGTTCACTTTCTTTCTCTGAGGATGACGGTGAGGTACAACCATAGAGGTAGAAAATAACACTAGAGAGGACACAGCAATTTGCGACAGCACTGGGAAATGGCAGCTGGAGCTTCCCAACTTCTGTAGGTAGTGTAGGTCCCTTCAGGCAATGCAAGTCAATGGAGAACACACCCACCTCTGTCAAGAAATTGACTAAAACTGTGTAAATATGAAGTAACACTTTAATCAAAGACCAGATTTGAAATGTCAGGCTAAATATCTACTTAAAACATATGAGTCGATAAAATACATTTAAAAATCAAATAATATCTTTTATGAACATAGTTAGCAACACCAGGGGCGTAGCACCAAATTTGGGGCCCTAGGAACAACCTCTTCCATGGGCCCCCCTACACACACCCCAACCTAAACAACCCTAAATCCCCCCCCCCAACCACCACCCCCCCACCCCGTGCGCGCGCCTACCTCCTGATATTGTCATCCTTCTTGCCTTCCTCAGAATACCCTATGCTTTCCTCTCCTTCACTTGAATCGTTCTCATCTTCAATCATATGACATAATAGACATACTAAAAATATAAAATGTCTTAATCTTTCACATTACCAGTTATGAAAAGTAGGCTATCATATTCATAGGGATGACATTTAATCACTTCATCACTATGGTGTGAGGGGGAGGAGAGAGACTGACAAATCTCTTTTCACAATGCTTCCAGCCTACTGTTTCGTGCACTATGGACACACGAGACATTGATATGTTGAACTGTACTTTCTTCAATGTGCATCGCTGAACAGAAACACAGGCGCTCGCGCGCACATTCGTTCACTCGCACTGCCCCGCACGCACGTCGTCACGTTTGCCCCCCCGGTATCAGTGTTTGGGAGAGCAAGGAAAAGAGTCAGCTGTGCCGGTAGAAGCTGACTTCGAAATGTCGCTTAAAACCTGCGGTAAGGCAGAGTAGCCTAAATAGAACAAAAGTATCGCTGTTTGGATTTGATGTCGCTCAACCTTTGAAAGTCAGGGCACCCCGAACCTAGTAAGGCTATTAGCCTAGGCTATTTATTTCTTTGAAATCATTATTTATTAGGCTACTACATATACTTTCAGATTTAAATGGGCCAGTAACTATTTCACAGTAGCTTGTAATTTTCATGAGCACCTCAATGCAGATAGGCTACCTGCTCAGCACGGAGGTAGGTAGGCTACTCTGCCTCTTTTCTTGCGCTATGCAAACAGGGTCATCTCTTGCGCTTTGCGCAGATTAGAATGGCGTCAGCAACATTCAAAACGCAGACTGGTGCCCCGTCAAAATCTCGTCATTATTTTACCACACTTCAGCTATAACGGGCGTTGTCAGATGGTCAGAGACATGGCCAAGTAACCAGAGCTTTGAGACCGCAAAATAAAAGCAGAATGAAGGTTCAAGACTGACAGCTGTTCGCACCGCCACCTTGACATTGGCAACTGATGAATATGACGTCGACTAATATCGACAGAATCAATCTGCAAATTCGATGACCAGGGCGGGCAGCATTGCACCCGGTTGAGAAACCGCTTTTCTTCAAGACTATGATATTAGCTAAAATAGGCTCACCTTCTCTCAAGTTCACACCATTTGCACCTGCTGCGACAGGGGGCATCTTCACGTTCGTGACATTTTCTGAAATTGAGTGGGATTCATTTTACAAATAGCCTAGGCTTTGCTATAATTTGGATATTTGAACCAACATCGACCCATGTTGGTCTTTTGGGACACTTGTTATGAATATAGGCCTATCAAAGACAAATATGGGTTCACAATGATAGCCAACAAAATGAGATTATTTTTTTCATTTGACATCGGCTATCACAGAAGGCCACACGGAATGGGAATGGGATAGGCTAGTATATCCTACTTTGTAGGCTGTAATTTTGACATTTGGGCTCACCTTTCTTGCAAGAAATCAGCTGCAGTTGCTTTCCTTCATTTTGTTTCCCCTGTTTCTCTTGCCTTTCTATTCTTTTTGTGAAAGCCTGGTGTTTTAGAAGTCTTTCATTGCTAACCGGCTGCTGTGTTTAATGCCTAATAATAATGACGTGAGTGAGTGTTGATTCCGCATATTGTACAATCAAAAGTCCGCGAGAGGGCGGACTAAACCAATGCGTGATAATGGGGGTGTCTGATATAGAATATAGCCGATTTGCAGGCTAGTATATCCAATTCAACAGATGTATTTCCAGAGAACCTTGGAATTACATAAATTACTAACATGTATTGACATTATTTTTAAAATAATGTTTAAAAAAATGAAAGAAGAAAAATATTTTCCATGGGAGGGCCCCCGGTGGGCCCCCCAAGTGGTCTGGGCTCTAAGAATGAGTCAGGGTTTTCCCCCCCTGTTCCACGCCGCTGAGCAACACACTTCAACTATTGTCCTTGTATAGTGTGTTGGTGGACATTTTCACATGATTAAGCCATTTTTGACAGAGGTGAGCCTCGTTCTCCGTTAATTTCCATATCTCTGATCTACCTACAGATAATAGCCGCTACAGATTGCTGTAAAAAGGGGGGTGGGGACCTCTCTAGTGTTATTTTCTACCTCTATGGGTACAACATGTTTAGCAACGCTGCCCCCATGTGCTGATAAAGTGTTACTGCAACTTACGTCAATGAAGAAGCCTAGGACTGCCAGACCGCTTGAGTCGTTCTTAACTTCTGTCATGTTCAAGCCTTCCTTCAGACTTACAATGTGCATCTGAGATTTTGTGAGGACACACACACACACACACACACACACACACACACACACACACACACACACACACACACACACACACACACACACACACACACACACACACACACACACACACACACACACACACACACACACACACACATTGTGCATTGCATTGCATGACAAAGTGAAAACGATACGTGAGCCTAAATTAACACACACACACACACACACACACACACACACACACACACACACACACACACACACACACACACACACACACACACACACACACACACACACACATACTGTACCCACACAGAGGGGGTTGAGGGGCAGAGGGACAGGTCAATCAAATGTATTCCCCTTTGTTCTCCATTTTTCTCCTACCTCAATTGGAAGTCTGTGTCCGTCGATGGAGTGTTCTGAGCCCGGGAAGTGCATCAGGTCTGTTCGACCCCAGTGGAAATGGAACTGTGCAGCCATGTACTTGCCGTGCAGACCCCCTCCGCTGATATTCACCGCCCCACTTTCCAGTTCGCACGTTACTAACGGGTCAGGGGAAATATGGAGAGATAAGACGGAAGGAGGGAGAAGAGTAGAGATGAGATGAGATTCATTACATTTACACTAAGATGCTGCTTTTGTCCAAGAAGACTTACAGTAATTTACAGGTTACAGTCGCAGGAGCAGTATGGGGTTAGGTACCTTGTTCAAGTGCACGACAGCCATCAAGTGTGATAGGGAATGGAAGGATTACCTTCAACCCTTCTCTCTAAAGCTTACGTCTTTAATCATTACACCACGGCTTCCCAAATTCATTCATTCGTTCATTCATTCATTCATTCATTCATTCATTCATTCATTCATTCATTCATTCATTCATTCATTCATTCATTCATTCATTCATTCATTCATTCATTCACTCCACTTTTATGTTTGCATGATATATGAATACATGATACTGTACATGAAATCACTTTTACAAGTTGTCCAACAACACAATCCAAAGAGGGCAGGCAGAGAATTCCATATAACTTTAAACTTGAATGGCACTCAGACTGCAGTCCTTTCTCAAGGAAGCTCGATAATACCCTCTAGTGCTTTGTAGATGTAAGTGCAACTCAAACCTTCAAACTAGGGGGGTATTCCAGGAACATGTTAAAGTGAAAACCCTGGTTAAGTTAACCTATGATAAGCAGTAAACCTGTAAATAGATAGTCCACAGGTGTCATTCACATGTACGGTAGGTAAGAAAATGAGCACTCCAGGATATTCTATAAGATGATTTACCACTGCCTCAATGTTAAAATCTGGTTTGGTACTGAGACAGGTTCTTGAAATACTTATCTAATGATGTTGAATAAAGCTAAGAATGTGACAGTGTATATTAAATTGTACACGTGGATAGGGACAAGAAAATACATACTTTTCTTTATTCTAATGTATTCTAAAAAAAAAAAACCCCTGAATCCTGAAGTGACCAAGATAAGTTCCAAAACAAAACAAAAAGAACCGGGTTATTCTGCTCACCTGAGTGCCCGTTATTCGAGAGTCTCTTCATGACATCCTTTTTCTCAAAACCAGTCATTTGGAAGCTGTTGAGGGCTTTCAAGCTGTTGACCGTTTTAGTGTCAATGTTGATGGGGGACTGTTCTTCCCCTCCACATCTCGGAAAATGGTCATGCCAGTGGGATGGAGAGCTTTCTGCACAAGAAGAACAACAGCAAATGCAGGTGGGATCAGCAATACAACACACTTTTTGAACTACCGGTACCGTACATGATAACAACATTGTTATGGCATTACAGAGGGTCCTAAGTAATATGAAGACTTGGGTAAAACCAAAATTGAAAGCCAAAAAACTTTCAGGAATGCAAGTAGCATCTAATCATGAATGGTTTGTTGTTTTGGCAGGGTGGATTTATTTTAGGTCTAGATAGAATAAGCCTAAAGAACAGCATTAATGAAATAATGAATTTTCAGTGCAAACGTACAAACATACATAGCCTACATACATACAACCACACATAGGCTACATACATACATATTATGCTAAAAAATGACAAACTTAGGGACAGATCTATAACCAACAAGACACAATAAAATGTGAACAAGAAGTAGACTGAAAATCATTGAGGTCATTGTTTCAACTCACCACAGCCTGTATAGCACCAGTCTGGACAAAAGAAAAGAAAAGATATGCACATTTAATTGTAAAAAGCACACAAGCAATAACATTTTCCCATACATGACATTGCTTAAGCAACATGTCACACTCAAGCCCAATGGGATCTGACATTACCAACCAAGAAGGACAGCTAATGTAAACAAATGTTAATACTAAAATAATTGTAATAAAGTACCGCACAGTCAACTTCACAGGTTCCATCTATATTGAACTTGCTGCATCACTCATTAGTAGTACACACTGGCAGCATACCTGCTATCTATTTATACTTGACCCCAAGGACCCCTGGTGGCTCAATCTAAATGCCTGAATGAAAACAGTGCAACATTCACATTACAACACGAATGTCAACAGCTAATGCAGCAATTTCCACACTTTTTCAGTGGGGACCTCTTCTTGGACTTAAAAATATTTTTGTGACCCCCATATTCTAAGGCACATTTTTTGTCCATTAATATTGCTAGATTTTCCATTGAAAGTCCCTTCTGTCTGTGGCCTTCTCAGGTATAAAACTGGGCCTACTAAAGTAGGCCTACTCTAGTATTTGACAAGATAACTCTAACAAAATGACCAGATAAAGAAGAAATATATAAGATATAAAAATAATATAAAAGAATATAATAAGAATATAAAAAGAAATATAAGAGATATATATATATACTCATTTCTCACCCTCTGAAGCCCCAGACAACACAACTGCATTTGCCACCAACAAAAGGAATATCAAATACATCTAAGGGGAGAGAACAAAGAAACAGCAAAGGAAATATTAACTAGGACTCTTTTCCACCTGTCTCCAGTGACACATGACTTCTTCACATTTGTACCTTTTAAAAAAATGTTTAAAAAATAAATAAAAAATAACGCTTAGTATAATTATATCCAATAGAATTAGGCTATTCATTAGGCATGGTACGGTTTGCGTTGCAAACCGAGACCGTACGGTTTGCATGTCACGGAACGGGGTAGTGGGCAACCGCACGGTGCCCACGGTTTAAAAAAAAAAAAAAAATTGAGTGACCACCGCCGGACGACGCTATTAAAATCCTACTACTTTTACAAGCATAAAACACAAAGACTACATAGGATATTGAGTGTGGAAAGACTGATTTCGATCAGCCAACTGAAAGGCATAATGTAACAGCATGCAGCTGACTATGCTACAGTAGCCTACAAGCAAGTGCAGGTCGGTCACCCTCTCCCCCCTCTCTCTCCACCTTAGCGCAAGTGACTGTTCCCAGCCTTTATGCTGACCATTTTAAATTAAATGAACATGAATTTACAAACAATGACAGATTAGCAGAACAAAGTAGACTATGACTTACGTTACAGTAGCCTAGTGTAGGCTATATCCACGTGGCATTGAATGGGGATTCCGGACGGCAAAATGCGAGATAATTGAGCATATCCATCAGATTCACTGCGCTGTCCTTAACTGCAATCAACTGTAGAACTAGGCCTAATTATATGTAGCCAGTTAAACTCTGATGGACGGAAGGGGACTTTGTGCTGTTGCCTAGTTAACATTGATGTTTAACACTATAACAAAAATAAAATTTGACTGTTTTAAAAGGCTCAGCTTCACAGGAGTTTTGTGAAACATTCTTGTGCATACACTTCTTAAAAAAAACGATCTTTTAAAATTATTTGTTACCTTAACTTTCACATTTTAACATAACATAACCCTATCACTTGTTCACTTAAAATTGAATTTGACTTCTGATTTTACTTCTATGCGTCTCACGGCCGGCAGTTTCATGGTAGGAAGCAACTGATTCATAAGCGCAAAACTCGCAGAAAGCGGTATCAAAATAAAAGTCAAATTCGTTCTCAGTGTGTCATTAACCAAAATAGTCATACTGCACTGACCTAATGGTCCCATTGCATACAGGAGTGTAGCTGTTTTATTTTTACACGTCAAATGTGTTATAGCATGTAATATTTGAATATTTGTCAACTTAAAAGTTAGGACTTAGTTCTCCCTTTTTGTGAAATAAATGGAAGCATGTTAAAATCATTGATATCTTTCCTCTTTCAGTTGGGTTAAATGAAGTCAAATTCAACATACCCATGATAAGCTTACATTTTCATTCTAATTTTTTTATATATATATCTTTTATATAATAGATTTTATTTAAAAAAACAAAAACAAAACAAAAACAGAACCGTACAAAACCGAAAACCGTGACCTTGAAACCGTGATATGGACCGAACCGTGACATTTGTGAACCGTACCACCCCTACTATTCATCCATGACAAGAAAATAAGAACATCATTGTATGTGGTTTGAATTGCTGCACTGATGTAATGGTTATACTTCCTCTTCAATTAGACTGACAATTGAAGACATACAAAGTTTATGTCCATCAAAATTTGGACTGATGCGGTTAATCAGTGTTGATACTGTACGTATTATTGTGCCAAATGTGCTATGTTCATATTGGTTGTCATAAAGAATACACACTTTGGCACATTTGTACCTTTTATTTTCTTTTAATAAATAGGACATAGTCTGATTATATTCAACAGAATTAGGCTATTCATCCATGACAAGAAAAAAAGAATTGCAAGTCAATGTGTCCATGTGTCAATATGCTAGACTGACAAAAACTGATTGCAGTGACAGAGAAACCTTCCAAACACACTCACACACACGCACACATCCAATATTAATAATTAGATTTAAAAAGGAAAAAGACAGAGAACATAAACTTACTTTTATGCAACTTTCCAGGCAGGCAGGGGGGTGGTGCCGGCTCACGATAGATACGGTAGGCCAAAACTGATTAGAATCCAGGCGCCGATGACACTATAATCGAATCACAATGACATAGCCCAAGCTGCAGCAAGGTGTACTGGATGTCCCCTCTGAGTGAGAGGAGCCTCTGAATGAGGTGCAGGATGAAAAGAAAATGGTGTAAGTGACAGTCAACAATGTGGAAGAGGTCGTCTGAGTGGAGACAAGGAAACACAGGGGAATGGGGGATCAATAGGGGCCATGGGCCATACGCACGCTCACGCACATGCACATGCACATGCACATGCACATGCACATGCACATGCACATGCACATGCACATGCACACACACACGCAAACGCGCACACACACACACACACGCACACGCACACGCACACGCACACGCATACATGAACAGACACACACACACACACAAACAAACACGGGTGGAACCTGCCCAGTCATTCATCCCCGGCCAGCCTGAAAATGCCCGGGAGACTTTGACAAAACATTTAGTGACACCTCTCTCTCTCTCACACACACACACACAGTCACGGACACAAACATACTTACAGTACACACACACGCATACGCACATGCACACACATGCACAGGCACATGCACACGCACACACGCACACACACACACACACACACGCACACACGCACACACGCACACACACACACATTGCAGGCGTGCATGTGTGTGTTTTTACAACAGTTTTTCTTGCCTTTGAAAGACATACCTAGAGACAGGGAGAGGGACAGTGACAGACATGGGAGTAGGGTGGGGGGTGCATCCCCTGGTGGCTGACACTTGTAACTTGTAACTCGTGGTGACAGAAAGATCCAGATAGGGCCTAAGTATTCTGAGCTACTGTATATGCTGCATCTTGAATGAATTGAGCAATATAAATCTATTATAAAAGCTCAGTTATTCTGAATCAAACTAATACAAATCAATCAATTAATGCATTTATTCTGTAGAGGACTGAGAGTGTCCTGTTCTCAGACTTTTGTGACAGCAGACTTCAGCAAATTCACTCAGGCAAGGTCATCCATGCACAGTCATAAACCCAGCATTACCTCCAGACGAAGAAGAGCAACAACATACAAACACTACCTACCACCTACCCAGCTCCCCTCTCCTAATAAGTGTTTACAGTGACCCCACACCGTAATGGTCCAACAGCTGTCAATGAATCAGTGTAGACAGACATTACATCTACTAAACTAGACTGCCTGTGCAGTCGCCTTCGACTGCTTAAGGTATATCCCCGAAACGCGACGCTTCCAGTCCCCCATTATTCCTACCACTCCCGTCCACCATTTCGTAAACGTATATGATACTTACAGACGTGACATGACGTGCATAGGCTTAAAACCAAACGACTATTGTGAAAATGAAGCAAAAAATTGGGCACATGGTAATACTGTTTTAATGGTTCAGTGGATATACCACATTTGGTACAGTGTAATAACCAGTGTAACAATATTTAATACAATGTGATACCAGTGTAACACCGCCATTTTTTTTACTTACATCATGTGTTTGTGCGTAAGTGGTATTACATGGTATTGCATATTGTTACACTGGTATTACACTATATTACATGGTATTGCATACTATTACACTCGTTATTACACTGTACCTGATATTGCATATTGTTACACTGGTATTACACTAGTATTACATGGTATTAAATATTGTTACATTGGTTATTACACTGTACCTAATATGGTAGATTCACTGAAATGGTGAACCATTAAAATAAGGTGTTACCGGGCAAATCAATCCACCCAGTCAGAAGTTATGGGCCAAATGAAAATTCCGCCATTTTGAAAGTGTTGTCTTCCAAACTCGAATCAGTTCATGAACCTACCCTAGAGCATTCACACACAAAATCTGAGACAAATCCATCCACCCGGTCAGTAGTTATGGGCCAAACAAAAATTCGGCCATCTTGAATTCAGCCATCTTGAAAGTGTTGACCTCCAAACTCGAATCAGTTCATGAACCTACCCTAGAGCATTCACACACCAAATCTGGGACAAATCCATCCACCCGGTCAGAAGTTATGGACCAAACAAAAATTCGGCCATCTTGAATTCAGCCATCTTGAAAGTGTTGACCTCCAAACTCGAATCAGTTCATGAACCTGCCCTAGAGCATTCACACACCAAATCTGGGACAAATCCAAACATCCGTTCAAAAGTTATCGCGTTAACACGAAAGACCTTACGCGGCGGCGGACGCGGCGGCGGCGGTGCACGCAAAACCATTACATCCCCGACGCTCCGCGTTTCGGGGATATAACTAATCCAAGACCTCATACACAGACACAGAGACAGACACAGGCACAGACACAGACACAGACATAGACACAGACATACGCATGCATTAACATTGACAGAGGTGTCAAAAGTAAAAGTAAAACGTTTTTTTTTTTTTTTTAAAGAAACACAGTTTCTTTCCAACACAGGTAACGTATCAGAGAGACAAAAATCCACATTGTTCAACCTCAAGCCATTCAGGCTAAAGGGCTTGACACAAAGGTCAGTGTGTGTGTGTGTGTGTGTGTGTGTGTGTGTGTGTGTGTGTGTGTGTGTGTGTGTGTGTGTGTGTGTGTGTGTGTGTGTGTGTGTGTGTGTGTGTGTGTGTGTGTGTGTGTATTTGTCTGTGTATTTGTGTGTATTCTGCACTGGGTGAATCAAGTTTGTGGTGGGTTCTGATAAAGTTTTTAGCGTTTTTCAGTAACAACACAGTCTATCTACCTCATTAGGAGGCCTACAATGAAGTAAATGGTGTAACAGCTATGTTGTTTAATATGCCAGTGTTGTTCTTATACCATGAATTTACTTTTACTTTTGACACCTCTGACACTTAACTTCCACCTTCCAATACTCCCCCTTCCAGTCAGAGGCATGTACCTGTATACTTCACAATTTTATATGTACTTGACTTGATAAGTAAACGTCATTCCATCCTTGTCCCCTAATCTCCTTGTATCTATCTTTGTAATTCACATGTTGTCCCTGTTGGAAAGCGTGCCTATCGCACCTATCCTGGTACATTAAGAGATGAGATGTTGACACTTGAGACAGAGTGGGGACTGGTGGTAGCTGTTGCGGTGACACTACTGTTCGCAACGGAGGATGGGCCTGCATGACTGAACATACAGGCGGCAACATCGCCAGAGCTTTTGTGGCAGTGTGTGTGTGTGTGTGTGTGTGTGTGTGTGTGTGTGTGTGTGTGTGTGTGTGTGTGTGTGTGTGTGTGTGTGTGTGTGTGTGTGTGTGTGTGTGTGTGCCAAAAAGGCATGTTGTCTGGCTATATGTCATCCTCCATTGAGAATGCGGAGATGGGGTGAGACAAGAAAGGTCCCGCATACATGTTTCGGTTTATTGCTCTTCTTCAAGCAAAACCAAAACATTGATATTAAACACTGCAATTGTGGACAGTGTGCGGGAACTTTCTTGTCTCTAACTTTGGTGACCCAGGGGTTCTGTTCCGACGCACCTGGCCAAAGGAGATGTGCAAGAATTCTACACAAAATACCACCAGATTGTAGTCTAGTAAACCAGCGCCACCCGCTGGGTACCATTTTTTTTTGCCTGCGAATGGGTCTGAACTCGGACGGTCGAACATTTTGAATTCATTGCCCTGAATCTGGCAAACCAATCACAACGCAGAGATTTGATTTGAATCAAAGCGGGCAGGGTTTTGAGGGAGTGACGACAAAGCTTGCAACGCTGGGAAAGCACATCAACGAGAAAGATGGTGCTGATTGAGCGTTGGCCTATAGGCCCAGGCACGGTGTGAAAGAGAACGGGTTGTTCTCATCAACAATATTCTGATGTAATATTCATCGGGGCCAGACTAAATTACACATCCAATCCCACATTTAGGCTGGTTTATCAGGCTAACCAGATGGGGAAAAATATTTAAAAACCTGAAACTAGATACATACCATAATGTGCTTGACTTCTGGTTCCTATAATCCCTGCACCAATATACCAACAATATGCCCAAGTTCAAATGTAAATTCTATCTCTCTACTACAGTGTTTCTCAAACTTTTTCAGATCGAGGACCACTTTGTCCCCCAAAAAATGTTCAGGGACCACCTGTCAACTGAATGGACAGTTGGCAGGTGCTAATTTGACATTGCTAATTTCGATACAAATCCCTTACTTTTTATTGACATTACAAGACAGTCTTATAATTGTTATGAAAATAAGACTTCAGCTATGCTTAGCTTTGTAATAATGTTACAAATATAGCCTACTGCTAGCTTGTCTTGGAAAAGTAGAAATCCCCTCACGGACCACCTGAGCTCTGTCGCGGACCACCAGTGGTCCCCGGACCACACTTTGAGAATCACTGCTCTACTACTTCATCGCCCCTGGCTGACTACTAAGAGTACCAACACACACTAACAGAATGTCTATGGCACCAGGAAGAAGCAAACTAAGTACGGTATACTAAACAAGGTGAATGAAACAGCTGAAACCATGAAATGCACGCACACACGCACACAACTCACACACAACGCACACAACTTAGCCTAAAATTCATCAGCCTAAGCACTACATTTGAATGGAAAATTCTTCATTTGTCATTGAAAACACAGAATTAGAATACATAAATTCTGTAAGAATAATGCGGATCAATGATCTCAAGATGGTTGGAGAAAATAAAAGCAATGTAAAATAATATTACCATGTGGTCTTGGACAGTAGGCCTATATCAGCAGTCTGAGTGACACGCCGGATGTCTGCAGTGAAGTTCTTTATACCCTTTGACTCTTCCTGTGTGAATGACCAAGTGTGTGTATGTGAATAAGGAAGTGATACAGTGAAGAAAAAACACCAATCACAAGTAATTCTGTACTTTAATTGGTTAAATTTCAAATCCATAAACCCCTCACATTCATATACAGTACTGTAGTTTCACAATCTGCAGTGTTTCACTGCTTGCTTTATTGGTTTTGCTGATCATCTGAAACACATAGCCATTTAGATTTCCATTCTGAATAAATTAAAAGTATTAAAACAAATACAAATCAATGACGTCTTACAAAAAATGCAGCGAAAACTGAAACATGTGCTGTGTTCATTGCTTTCCATATAATATTTTGACAAGGCATATGTGAAAACAACTCCTCGACACAATTAACCTTTCGTCCCATTAATTGCTACACCAGTAGTTTTATATTATGTGCGTAGTTTTAAAAGCACTGGAAAAATAGGATCTGGATTATTATTGTATGAAATAGGCTATTACTGCAAATGACAACATCTGAACCGTGAGGCTAGCTGGCTGTGGATTTGAAAGCACATGAGAAGTGAATTCAGGGTTAAGACAAAAAATAAATGTTTGTATGCAGGACAGAAGACAGGCTAAACTGCTCATGGTAAATCACAGTAGGCTACTGTGAAAATTAAAAGTTCACAGAACAATCTTCAGTTTGGCACTGTGGAGTAACCCCTAAAAGTCCTCTGAGAGCCCTTGAAGTTCTCTGAGGAACCAGGGGTGCATCTTGAAACCATAGTTGCTAACTATGTTAGCTACTTTGTCGTCTGCAATGCAATTTCCCATTGGCAACTTCCCAAGCTGCTGACTGGCTAGCATCTATGCTTTCAAGAAACATACCCCAGCTTTGGGAGGAACCCTGTTGTTTTTTTAAGGTCAAAAGAACCCAAATGTTTTTTGTTTTTAGGAACCAACCATTTACCACTGTGGGAGACACCTAAAGGTTCTCTGAGGATCCTTGAGGTTCTTGCAAGAACTTTTAGGTTTCACAGAGACCTTTAATGTTTCTCAGAAAACGGTTTAGGGCCTACAATGGCAAACGAAAGGTTCTTTGGGGAGCTTTGAGGATGTATTTTAACAGCACATAATACATATGCTGTGTTGTAACACTTAGAATGGCTTTGGTTTCAAACTAAATATGTACTTTAAAGACTTTATGTGAACCCGGGCTGCCACAGTCTCTTTGGGGAAAAGTATCTATCAAAAAAAAAAGAAAATGTAGCAAAGAATAGTTTTTATCCAAACTGGCCCAATAATTTAAATACACACACATACAGTACGACCCAATGAAATAACAAACCAGCCCAGATCATACCATACAAACATTTTAAACCAATTGAATACCAGTCTAAAAACTGACAAAAAAAATCTTACTTTGTAATCCAACAAACTTCATACCCCAGCCCGCAGTTGTGCAAAGTGTACTGGTTACAGTACATGTCTGCTTTTTTTTTTTAATGTTAAGGTCAAAAGGTGTCTGAAGGTCAAATGTTATAGGTCAAAGGTCACAGGGATCAGTTTCTCTGCCTGCTGCAAAGACAGCACGGTGAACATTTTTGACGTCTCGGATCCGGCCGACAGGCTGAATCTGATCTCATGTCAGCCAGTCGTCCGGTCTAGGACTAACTTTGTTCTCCACACACACACACGCGCACGCGCACGCGCACACGCACACGCACACGCACGCACGCACACACACACACACACACACACACACACACACACACACACACACACACACACACACACACACACACACACACACACACACACACAGCAATGAAGATGATGACAGATCCTCTTATTCCTCCTGCCTCAGCAACAGCGGGGGAACATCAGAAGAGGTGAGCAGACCAGGAGAGGTGACCCACAGCTGCAAGGGACCAGTAGTCACAACTGCTGTATGGGGATGGGGATCGGGGTGGTGATATGGGTGGGGGTGGGCTTGTAGTGGGTACGTGACGATCACAGAAGCGAGGCGATCGTCCTGTTGAAAAACAGGAACAGAGGGAGAGGGAAGCAGAAGAGGGGGAGGAGGAGGAGGAGGAGGAGGAGGAGGAGGAGGAAAAGATACAGATTGATCTACACATACTGTACATTCTGACAGAACAATGGAACGCATTGACACAAGTTCTGTGTGTGTGTGTGTGTGTGTGTGTGTGTGTGTGTGTGTGTGTGTGTGTGTGTGTGTGTGTGTGTGTGTGTGTGTGTGTGTGTGTGTGTGTGTGTGTGTGTGTGTGTGTGTTTGTGTGTGTGTGTGTGTGTGTGTGAAGAGCGTTAGAAAACTGTGACTCACTGGTAGATTGATCCAGTGAAGTCATCCACAAAGCCACCTGGAAGACAAGATCTCATGAGATTAGTCATGAGAAGAGTGTGCCTGCGTGCCTGCGTGCGTGCGTGCCTGCGTGCATGCCTGCGTGCCTGCGTGCGTGCGTGCGTGCATGCAAGGGTGCATGTCTGTGTGTGCCTGCCTGCTTTCATGCCTGCATGCCTGCGTTAGGCTGCATCAAACGCCCCTGGAAAATGAAAACTTTGGAATAACCCACTCTGCTCTTGCAGTATTGTTCCTTTGCACTATCATAACTCCCTTGTAAATGTATATCTTATTTTGAGGCTGTTTTGATCAAATACAGTAAGCACAGTCATTTGGAAGAATGCCCCAGTTGCTTCTCCGCTTCCCCAGGACAATAAAACAACACATGGGTGTTCGAACATGGCTAAAATGATAGCAAATGGGGGCTAAAACCTTGCTGAAGGAAGGCCAAAAAACTTGCTAAAAAACACGCACAGAGAATTCAAATGTGGGAAGGGAACTGGAGCATTCTTCCAAATGATTCTCTTTACTAGTTTTGAACAAAAAAAATATAAAACTGCACTTTTAAAGGATTTGGCTAATATCCAATGCCATTCAAAATGTCAAGCATATTGTGCTACCCTTTAACATTAACCAAAGTTGCTAAGATTTTACAAGGGTGTTGTTAATACAAATTATTTTGCAAAAGCAGAGTAGGATTTTCAAACGTTGGGGCGTTTGATGCACCCTAGCCTGCGTGCATGTATAAAGCCTATTAAACTTCAGTTTCATTCGGTAGGGCCTGTCGTATACATGAGCATCAGAATGACTGACAAAAAGAAACCACAGCCACACAACCACAAACTGTCAGCCACCTCAGCTGTCAAACAGCTACACAGTAGTACACAGTCAGTACACTGTGACACTTAGCATGCAAGTGGCTGTATGAAACTGCGACTAACTGACAGTGATCAACTGAAAAAATGAGGAGGGGTTGAGATACAATAGATAGAATTTCTTTTTCTTTACGATCACTGTTCAAATTTGCCATCATTGTGAATGTGTATTGTGGCAATTTGGGCATGTGGATAGTACTACATTGATGATGTATACACTGTCAATGGAATAGTGACTATAAGAGGCATTCTATTCTATTCTATTCTATTCTATTCTATTCTATTCTATTCTATTCTATTCTATTCTATTCTATTTGATTCTATATATTGTGTACAGCAGGGGAGGGAAATTATTTTGGCCTGAGGGCCACATTGGGTGGTGTAGAATATGGATTGCAGGGCCAGATGTCGCACACAACATGCCTTTGCCAATAAGAAATACTGCAATCTACAGACATAACTTGTTGGCTAATTCACTCCTGCACATTGCAATATTTAGATGTGACCTTTATCAATTTCACACCTGCAACACTCTTTGCTCTTTTTAGAATGCTAGGTGTGAGTATGGTCATTTGGATTTAAAAGGCTCTTATCTGTGGGCCAGATGAAATGGCTCAGCGGGCTGCATGTGGCCTCCGGGCCTGAGTTTGAATGGTGTACACTATGTGCTCCATTTACCTTTCAAATATTTTTTAGGGCTTTTTGTGCCTTTATCGTCTGATAGGACAGTGGAGAACAGACAGGAAATGTCTGGGAGAGAGAGATAGGGAAGGATCGAGAAACGACCCGGGCCAGGAATCGAACCTGGCTCGCCCGCATAGCAGTCCAGTGCTCGAATTACAACATAGTTACTTGTTTCTTTTTTTATGGAGGGAAACGTGAAGGCCTAAACCGTACCTGGTAGACAAAGGGTGTCACAGAAGATGGGGCACATGTAGCAAACACCGCAGACCTAGAGAGAGAGAGAGAGAGAGAGAGAGAGAGAGAGAGAGAGAGAGAGAGAGAGAGAGAGAGAGAGAGAGAGAGAGAGAGAGAAAGAGAGATCATGGATCATGATGAAACAAGGAAGTGTGCCAGGGTACATGATGTCCATGAAACAGAAGTGGATGTGCCATATGTGCCATGTGTAAGATTATACAGCTACTATGAACAGTATGCATCTGTGTGTGTACAGTACATGTGCATTTGAGGGTGTGTGCGTGTGTGTGTGTGTGTGTGTGTGTGTGTGTGTGTGTGTGTGTGTGTGTGTGTGTGTGTGTGTGTGTGTGTGTGTGTGTGTGTGTGTGTGTGTGTGTGTGTGTGTGTGTGTGTGTGGTGTTGTGTGTGTGTGTGAGTGAGTGTGTGTGTGTGTGTGTGTTGTGTGTGTGTGTGTGTGTGTGTGTGTGTGTGTGTGTGTGTGTGTGTGTGTGTGTGTGTGTGTGTGTGTGTGTGTGTGCCTTGTAGCCTACTTCACAGTTCTTGCAGTGCTCTGACTCATCACCCTCCTCACATGGGCAGCTATCACAGTGGCCACAGTTCTGCAGACGAGAGAGGGGGGGGGCACAGGCGGGTGGTGAGAGAGGGTGAGATAGAGGTGAAAAGACAGGGAGACAGAGAGAGTGCACAAGAGACAGAGAAAGGTGGAGAGAGAGAGGTGGAGGGTGTGCAGGTGAGAGAGGGTGAGCAACAGGATGAGGGGAAACGAGAGAGCGCATGAGAGAGAGAGAGAGAGAGAGAGAGAGAGAGAGAGAGAGAGAGAGAGAGAGAGAGAGAGAGAGAGAGAGAGAGAGAGTATGTGTGTGTGTGAGAGAGAGAGAGAGAGAGAGAGAGAGAGAGAGAGAGAGAGATAGAGAGAGAGAGAGAGAGAGCGAGAGAGAGAGAGATAGAGAGAGAGAGAGAGAGAGAGAGAGAGAGAGAGAGAGAGAGAGAGAGAGAGAGAGAGAGAGAGAGAGAGAGAGAGAAGATATACTGTACCTTGCAGAGCCACAGACAGATATAGCCAGACTCAGAGTGCATTAAGTGCTTTGCTAATCTAAATCAAAGTCTGATATTGGCCATGACTGCAGCAGCCTAAAAGGTTGAACACCACTTGGTGTGGTGACCAAGTGAAGTTCTGCAGCATTCTAGAATGAAATATGGTGGGTGCATTCCGTTGGCATGGTTTCGGTTGCTGGCGCGGAATGTGAATGTTTGTCTGGCGGTTGTGTTTTGGGTTTCCTGTGTGTGTGGGTGCCACCACATCATTGATATGCAGCGCCTCACACCCACGAAGAAGCCCTCTGCTTTTTATGGCATGCCGGTTTTTGGCGCCATTTAGCCCGTTATTTAGAATACTTGCCCAAGTATCACTTTAAACAGAGAGACTGGATAATACTCCTAGAATCTCTGCTTTAAAGGTACACTGTGCAGGAAATTGTCAAAAAAGGTAGGCCTACTGCAACTATGCTGCTCATTGAAACTGGGCTGCCATATTGCCAAATTTGATATTTACATGAAAGTTTACTCAGTAATAAACAAATATTTTCTAGTATGGTCCAAGTAGAGTCATTTATGCAGATAAAAATGGCTATTTTGGGAAATTCAAAATGGCGGACCACGGAGAAGATCCCCCTTTTCATGTATGAAAAGTGCAATTTTTCCAGTCATAATGAATACTTAGAATTTGGTGGTGGTGGTAAGTATTCATGAAAAAGGTAACATTAGTGAATGGGCAGCATGAATTCTGGAAATAAACAACTAAAAATCTCACACAGTGTCCCTTTAAGTAGCTTGATGTGTGGGCAGTCATCTGCTAAAACTCATACTCTCGTAAATCTTTCAAATGACCATGAACTGAAGAGAAGGGTACATTATCTTCATGATACTAAACATGCACTTCACAAATATACCACACCAAAGAGCCAGCTTCATACTGCAGGCATAGCAGTCAGAGTACACTCACACCTATAATGACACCATCCCAGCGAGGCAAAAAAGTCACAGTTGTTGTACCTCACAGGCAGAGCAGACTTTGCACAGCGATCCTGACTGGTATTCGGTGGGAGCACTCTCCTCCTCCTCCTCTTCTTCTTCTTCCTCCTCGTCCAGGTCAATCACAACCTCTGTCGAAGAGAAAGATTATGTCAAACTTCACCTGATAATAGTGAGGATATTCAATGAGGATATTCAATATCTGTAATAATTAAGGTCCATAACAAGGCTTTTGTTGATAAATGAGGGGACAGATTCAACATCTTGTGTCAAAGTCTTGAAGATTCAAAGTCTTGTGGGTAGCCTAGTATGTTTCCAAAAAGGTACACAGTGGACGAGTATACCTCCTGTCCTTTAGCCTACTGTTACTTGTGGCCTTGCAATGCACAGCTGAACTTAATTGATGGAAGTTTTGTTCAGCAAAATTCAAAGGTCATTATCTCATTTGCAATTGGGATGTTCAATGGGGAAAAGCCCCCCAAAAGTTGCTCTGCCAACGTGTTGACAACAGGGATACTTCATTGCTTTTATTACTGACAGGGCAACACCAAGGCTAAATCCCAAAAGCATCAGGAAAGAATGGGAGGAACTAGTTTGAGTTCCATCCAATCTGACTGACTTTTGGAGACCAACAGTTTCAAGATGGCTGTGGAGGCATCAGTAGGCTATTGATGCATTGGCACCGACACATATTTATTCAGAAGATACCTTATTCTATTTTCAACCAGTAGAGCCAGAAAAGAGAAAAAGTGCACTTGGCAACAACTTGCTGTGTGTGTCTGACAGATAGCCTTGTACAGTAGCCTATCTCAGCTGTTACTTAAAGGGCACTGCTAGATTCTGTTCTGAAATTTGCCATCTGATTTCTATTTACACAGAGAATTAACACTGCTAGATGTAACAAGTACTTTTTGTCTCATTTAATACATAGTCTTCAAATGTATCTTCACAGTGAGAATAACTGATACTGCTAAATGTAAGGGGTAATTTCTGTCTCATTTAGTACATAGTTCTCAAACTCAACAGCTAATAGAAATAGTCTGTGATGACATCTGTCACCCCTGAGGGGTAGGCTATGTGAAAAATCATCTTGGCGTATTTCTAAACTGTAACCTGACTACTCAACAGTCACCCGAGCCAGCAGCAGTGGCTGACTCAAGTTTTGTTTTAGCCGAAAGTGTTAGCCGCTAACTTCCCCTAGCTGCCGGTTGCCAGGCCGGTTGCCCTTGATCTCCACGGCTACATCCTCGCACGGGACTGGCTGGAGGACAGCCATGCAGCCGGGCTAACCTGATGTTCCACTTTTGTGATTGGCTCTTTTGTTTCCCAGCCAAGCGTCTCTACAGTGTGCTAACCATGACAGGCCTGCTGGCCTTTGTCTCAGTGGGTCAAAGCTGGAAAGAGAGAGAGAGCGAGAGAGAGAGAGCGAGAGAGAGAGAGAGAGCGAGAGAGAGAGAGAGAGAGAGAGAGAGAGAGAGAGAGAGAGAGAGAGAGAGAGAGAGAGAGAGAAAGAGAGAGAGAGAGCTTGTACACCACACCTTTTTTCACTTAAAATAATAGTATAGGACATACGAGTCTGTCATAGCAGGTTATGCGAGTAGAAATCCAATACTCTGACAAATACATTTACTCCAGATGATGTTACGTTGAAGCATCGCTGAAGCGGAGTGGGGGGACTTAAAGAGTTTGGCATAGTTGGGATGCCCGCCACTGTGCTGATATAGCAGACTATTTTAGGGCTGAGGTGTTTGGAAAAAAATGCCCGGGAGGGTTACATGAACAGTGCTGACGAGAACAGAGTGTCCAAGACCGTAATGGAAGCACAGTAATGAGTAAAATGAAAACAAAAGAAAAGTAAAGTCTATAAATAGTAGATCTAAATCTGTACTTGAGGTGAGAATAATGTTCTCACACTATTAGCACGTTTCAGGTAGTGAAAAAAGGAGAAAGTACTGGAAGTTACTTCACTGCAACTTAACACCAGTGGTGCTGGCCCTGCCGTGGCCAACCGGTAGGGCACTCCCCTACCATGCGGCTGACCTGGGTTCGATTCCCACCCCTCCGTGTCTCTCTCCCAATTAGCTTCCTGTCCACCTCTCACACTGTCCTGTTGTCATAAAAGACACAAAAAAACAACACCACTGGTGCTTTTGTTAAAGCTACACTAAGCATGTTTCCTCTTTGGTCACCCTTCCGGCTGAAGGCGGGACAGTCCATTATTCAAACTTCAAACTTCTCCTACACTTCCATTTTGGAGGGCGGCAACGTGAAGTTGTTGAAGAAATAGGCCTAGTTCCTTTAACCATGCTCCAAGTTGTTGAACCACTGAAACAGCTTTTGAAACATTGCTTTCAAAAGAATGAATGGTCTGAATGAACGGTCTACCTCAGTGGTCATGCAAGGGTTAGCACTCAAACACTTGGCTACTCTACCTGCTTCTGTTTCATTAGCGGCATCCTCCTCATCGTCATCATCTTCAACGGAATGTTCTTCTTCTGCCTCCTCTTCCTCCTCAGCTGCCTCATCCTCCTCTTCCTCCTCTTCAGCTGCCTCATCCTCCTCTTCAGCTGCCTCCTCCTCCTCTTCCTCCTCCTCAGCTGCCTCCTCCTCCTCCTCTGCCTCTTCCTCCTCCTCAGCTGCCTCCTCCTCCTCTTCCTCCTCTTCTTCAGAAGCAGGGGCAGCATCTACCTCACTCACTACTTCCTCCTCAGCTTCCTCCTCCTCTGCTTCCTCCTCCTCTTCCTCCTCCTCAGCTGCTGCCTCCTCTTCTTCCTCCTCCTCCTCTTCCTCCTCCTCCGCTTCCTCCTCCTCTTCCACAGCCTCCTCCTCCTCAGCTTCCTCCTCCTCCTCTGCAGCCTCCTCTTCCTCCTCCTCCTCAGCTTCCTCCTCCTCCTCTTCAGCGGCTTCTTCCTCTTCTTCCTCATCCTCTTCTTCAGCAGCAGCCTCAGCTTCCTCCTCCTCCTCTTCCTCTGCTTCTTCTTCCTCCTCAACTGCTTCTTCCTCCTCTTCCTCCTCCTCAGCTCCCTCCTCTTCCTCCTCCTCATCTTCTTCCTCCTCCTCTCCTCCACCATCACCCGCATCCTCTTCTTCTTCTTCTTCTTCACCACCCGCCTCGTCCTCCTCCTCCTCAGCCTCAGCAGCCACCTCCTCCTCCACCTCCTCTCCGGCGAGCTCCTCCTCTACCTCCTCGGCTCCTGCCTCCTCCATCCTTGCACCCCCGGCGCTCAGCAGGGCAACCAGGAGCCCCAAGAGCCAAAAGTGCCTCATAGCAGCCATCTTATCGGGCTACAGTAGTACCTCAGTGGTACACTAGTCGCAGAAACAAGTGGTAGTGGTTAGTCCCAAGCCGATAGTCCCAAATGCACAGCAATTCCAAGTCCGTTAGCAGTGCACCATAAAAACAGGCAAAAGCTATCCAGAACTTGCAGCAGAGCTGAGCTCGCCAGAGCAGCACAGCGCGACCTTTGGAGGTTTCAGACACGCAGGGATCCTTCTAAGGGTATTCCAAACTCTCTCACGCAGTCACACACTCTGACACACACACACGCACCAACAGCTCCAATAAGACTGAGGTAGTTCCCGGGACAGTTAAAAATCTTCTGTTAGGATCTTTCCAGAGCTCCAATCTGCCTTGTCCGACACCCCTCCACACACACGGAGGGCAAACGGAAGAAGGAGAGGAGAAAGGGCGAGAAAGAGAGAGAGAGAGAGAGCGCGAGAGAGCGAAAGAGACAAGAGGAGAGACACCGGCCTTTGGTGTGCACTTCTCCCTGGCGCATTCACACACACACTGGCTCGCATGCCCAGGACGCCACAAAACAGTGGAGCATTGAGGGGGTGAGTGACGGAGGCACATGGCTATGCAAGTATGGAGCTGCTTCTCGCCTTAAAAAAAGAGGGAGGGAGTACAGGGCCGGGGGAGAGAGAGAGAGGGGGGGGGGGCATAGAAGGACTAAGGTGAAAGAGAGGCAGAGACAGAGGGAGTGAGAAAAAAGAGAGAGAGAGTGAGAGATAGATAGAGAGAGAGAGAGAGATACAGCGAGAGAGAGAGAGATACAGCGAGAGAGAGCGAGAGCGAGAGAGAGAGACACACACACACGCACACACTGACTATGGGGGAGCTATGGGGGGCTCGTCATGAGAGGGCCACTGAGTGTGAGTAGGCACACTGGATCTAATGACACATGTACACTACTGTCTCTCATTATACTTTATATACTGTACCTGAATGTGTAACCCCCCCCCCCCACACACACACACACACACACACACACGCACACAGTACTTTCCCAGACTTAACTTTCTGTCTCCCTAAACACACACGCACATGCGCACAGTCAAACACGAATGCACATACTTTCTCTGTCCCTCTAATGTACACACATTCTCTCTCTCTCTCTCTCTCTCTCTCTCTCTCTCTCTCTCTCACACACACACACACACATTCACGCATGCACACGCAGGCAGGCAGGCAGGCAGGCAGGCAGGCAGGCAGGCAGGCAGGCAGGCAGGCAGGCACACACACACACAGCCGCTGACAGCTTTGGCCGGGACAAAGACATCTGAAAGGGCCCCAAACCCAATCAATACAATGTAATGAGGAACCAATTCTGGGGCCCCTCTCTCCCTGGGCCCGGGACAAGTGACCCACCCTGTCGGCTTCCCTGCACACACACGCACACGCACACACGCACACACACACACACACACACACACACACACACACACACACACACACACAGTCACTTTAATGTAGGCCTACATTCTCTCTCTCTCCTTTAGACACACACACACACACACATTCACGCATGCACACGCAGGCAGGCAGGCAGGCAGGCAGGCAGGCAGGCAGGCAGGCAGGCAGGCAGGCAGGCAGGCAGGCAGGCAGGCAGGCAGGCACACACAGCCGCTGACAGCTTTGGCCGGGACAAAGACATCTGAAAGTCTAAAGTCTGCCTAAATAGCATTGCCTGGCCTCCCGCACATTACAGCACATTATGTGCCCCTCCAAGGTTTTTGAGGGCCCTCGACAAAGAAATTGTGATCACAAAATCTCAATCCCAACTCAGATCAAAAGTTGACAGATATCTGGTACTGCCTGAACCAACATGAAGGTATTGTCGCATAGAGGCTCCAGTATGTAAAGGGTTCATAAGCTTGTTTTATGGGAATTGGTCTGTGGGTGTCGTAGTTTAGCTCTCTCTCATTGACTTCTATACAAACGTCTGTGGTAAAGACTCCGCCCACTTTTGCCGCTTCCTCTTCACTTATCATGGTCCATTTTTAAAATTAATTTTAAATTATTTAGCTAACTTCACAACAGAACAATGCATGAATTGGTATAACCGCCGTCACTGAAGAGATTGCCATTGTTTCAGAAATATATTTCTTGGTATTTTACGTGGATATTGAGTAAATATCACCCATACATCTCTATGTATTTTGAGCGATTTTCACCCCAGCCGTCATTTTTTTCCCGGAGCAACCGATTCCCGGAAGTTAACATGGTTATGAACCTCTAGATACTGAAGCCTCTATGATTGTAGTAGTGTAACTGTAGTAGCGCGTAACTGTAGTAGTGTAACTATAGCAGCCGAACAAACATTGAACTAGTGTAAATCAGAGCATTCATGACGACACGATTCAATATAAATTTGTTAAGGCAGCGTTTCCATTATTTTCAATACTTAAGAATGCCGCATGATACGATTCGATCGTTGGCCGTAGGAACGATGCATCGATACATATTGATAATTATTTACAGCCCTACATTCCACCCCCATTCATTCCACTGGACTTTTCAATCACTGAATTTGGGGAGGTGCTGCCACACTTACAAAGTGGTCATTGGTTCTCTGCTTGCATTCAATCATTACCAATGGGGCCCCTTTTTATCTGGAGGCCCTAGGCAACTGCCTAGCTTGCCTGCCTGTGACACGCCTGGGCACATTATGTGACCTTCAGTTGATCTCCAACTCTCTGAAACTTCATCTCCAAAGTGCTGAACACTCTGCTCTTTTGTGCTGTCCCTCTCTCTCGCTCACTCTCCTCCGTTCACCATCCTTCATTTCACCACTTCAAATCACTTTCTTTTTTCCTCCCCTCTTTCCACTTTCTTAATCCTCTGCTCTCTCTCCCTCTTTTTTCCCCCTTGTAAAAGGTCACATCCACATCCAGGAGTGCGACTCGTATCGTTTTGGATCCAGTTGCAAGCTAGGAGCTGCCTACCTATTAACAAGTGACCACATGATACTGTACAGCAAGGGAGAGAAAAAGCAGACACATGTTCATCTTCAAACTTATATTAACAGAAGGACTTACAGTTTATCAGCTATTCATTTTCACTTCGTGTGTGTGGTTGAGACAATGAATCGAAATGAGACATCTATGGGGGACATAAGCCTTTATTACAAATGTTTTCATTTGGTAACAAATTCCTGAAACACGAGTCAGACGGCGCTGCGACAAGGACACCAATGCCAAACGCGGTGCAGTAAACTAATTGCTTGGGAAGTGACAAATGGTGTTCCGGGGGGGAGAGCGAGAGAGAGAGAGCGAGAGAGAGAGAGAGAGAGAGAGAGAGAGAGAGAGAGAGAGAGGGAGAGAGAGGGAGAGAGAGGGAGAGAGAGAGCAAGAGAAGACGAAGGACTGAGAAAGGGGAGGGGAGACAGAGAGAGGATGGTGAGGTGATAAGGGAGGGGAGAAAAAAGGAGAGAGAAAGATGAAGAGAGAGAGAGAGCGCAAGAGAGAGCGAGAGCGAGAGAGAGAGAGAGAATTAAGAAGACTCTTCACCCCCAAAACGAAATGTGAGAAGTGAGAAGCATGGACACATGTTGCAGACATGCTGCCTCCTTACACTTCACCCAATATACACACACACACACATCACGCCACATCCACTTTTGCTGATCTTACCAGACCCTTAAACTAGCCCCGTGCATCTTTAAAATAAGACACTGCTCAGCATACGCTACATGACCATATAACCTACAGACACACACCTTGAAGGACAGTATTAAGTTTACTGTACACGGACACTGTGGAACATATTTAGATGGTGCACTGCCTAAAGGGGCACCGTGTAAGATTGTAGTCAGAGTTGGTGTTGCAACTATGCTGCTCATTCAAACTGTGCAGCCCATTTCCAAATTTGATCTTTCATGAATATTTACAAAGTAATAAACTAATATGACCAAAGTACAGTAAGATTGTCAGTTAAAAATGTCTAATTCTGCAAATTCAAAATGGCGGCCCATGGAGAAGATCCCCATTTTCATGTATGAAAACTGCCATTATCCCAGTCATAATGAATACTTGGAATATGAAGATGGTGGTAAGTATTCATGGAAAAAGGTAACATTTGTGAATGGGTAGCATGAATTCTGGAAATAAATCAGTAAAAAATATTACACGATGCACCTTTAACATCATATCAAAGTATACTCAAACACTAGTAAAATGCATAACATTTACCCCAAAACTCTCATGAAGATCCAAGCCAAGAATGTAGTCAAGTAAAAAAAAATATCTGAAGTAAGCCAGTGTACTGTACATTGCATGATTAATGGGCAAATAAAAAAATGTCTGAAGTAACATAATGTAAATTCTATTTCTAATGGAAAAATGTCTTAAGTGACCCAGTGTAGGCTACATTGCATTACTAATGGGAAAGCAAAGCTGTCAAAACGTTGAGGAGACACATTAAAAGTGATGAAGGCACGTAAGTCAAGTTGTCCCTGCTCCAGGGACAGGTGTGTGTGTGTGTGTGTGTGTGTGTGTGTGTGTGTGTGTGTGTGTGTGTGTGTGTGTGTGTGTGTGTGTGTGTGTGTGTGTGTGTGTGTGTGTGTGTGTGTGTGTGTGTCATCTCCCCTCCCCACAGTGTACAGTAAACAGTCTCCACAGCTAGGAACAGAAGGACTGGTCTAATAATAGATAATTATACATTACATTTACAATGGTCTGGTTGTGGTTGTGGTAGCTCATTTTAGCCCAACACACAGTGGCTTTCAATAAAAACAAACAAACAAACAAACAAACAAACAACAAATAGCAATAATGAACATACATAGATAAAGTGTCCTGCTAAACGGTAGCCCCGTCTGTGCATGTTAGAGTATTTGAGATTGTCTACAGCATTTCCGTGTACCCTAGCGAACAGTGCTTAACTATGGTGAAAGAGTATAAAAACGAGTTTCAGGCACAGTACTTTTGAACATTTGTAACATCTGAATACAAGTCATTTAATACAAAAGTAGTGAAAATAAACATTGTAAAAAAAAGTATTCCAGCATTATCTTTGGTTAGCATTGGCTATTATTGCACTCTGTCTCCAGGAAGAAACGATTTTACATCATTGGTAATCAATATAAAAATATACATAGTCCTTTATACATGATCCTTTTTAAAAACCCTGTTGTGATAAAACAGCAGTGTGGCTCTTTACAAACATGCTTGGTGGCTAACCTGCTAACATCATAATAGCTTTCTCTGTTGCTTGTACAGTAAACACAACAGTGTAGCATAGCATCCTCTCCAACTACATGGATGGTGGCTAAAGGCCCATTCAAACCCTATGTTTGAGATGATTATGGATACGCACAAGACGGATGAAAACCGGAAAGTGGAACTGGAGAAAGCTCGTCAAACATAAAACACGATCAAAGATATGAAGGTCTTGACGGTTAGAGTGAAAATAATTCTGTCTGTAATTGCCCAAATGTAGGGCATGAATGGGCCTTCACCTGTTAACTAAGGTCCTGTCTACTTTCTTTGTTGATTGTATGTAAGTAAACACACAGGAGTTAGCCAAGCGCTACAGTATGCTAACTGGCAGGTACCCAGAGGGAGCCGCCTCGCCAGTGCCTTACTACACAGGTCAGAGGGCAGGTCAGGTGACCACATGACTGCACACAGTGCCCTCTGACCTGACGGGCATAAAGCTGTCAGGATGTTCTGAATCATATGACCATATGCCCATTCGGACCATATGACCAAGGTTGTGTGTGTGCGTGTGTGCGTGTGTGTGTGTCAGGGCTTGACACTGGCACCTGCCAACCGGCCAAATGCTGGTAAAACTTGGATGTGGCTGGTGACAACTTCAGTGTCACTAGCCAATTTGACAGGTAGCTTATTCTTTATGGTATGCCATATCAGAATAGTGTATATTCTGCAATTTGCCCCTTTGTGTATCAATTGTTTGTATTTAAGTTCAGGTAAAGTAGAACGCAGTGTCTATTTGTTTGTTTTATTTCCATGTAAAAACCCATGCATGCACTCATCTTCTTGCTTTAAGCACCTCATCTTCTGAGGTTATATGTACAGCGTCATGATAAAAAATACATAACGAAATAAAATCTGTGGCTAGTTGAATACCTGAATGGCTAGTGACTCAGGAAAACCACTAGCCACAGTGGCCGGAAAGCAAAAAAAGTTAATGTAAAGCCCTGGTGTGTGTGTGTGTGTGTGTGTGTGTGTGTGTGTGTGTGTGTGTGTGTGTGTGTGTGTGTGTGTGTGTGTGCGTGTGTGTGTGTGCGTGCGTGTGTGCATGTGTGTGTGTGTGTGTACTATTTGCATTGTTCAAATGGGCCCCTCACTTTGTTCTTCTGCAGCATTCACCCTTTCCTGTTCATCCAAAATTGCACAACCATAGCAAATTATATAGTCTCGCTTTACAGATATGGAAAATTCACACTCAAATTTAACACGGGTGAAAAACAGAACAAAAAACAGCAACAACAATGCAGAAGAGGGCAAACTAATGCACAACAGCTGCACTCAGTATGGCTTTTGCCATCCAGTAGGGCATATGTCCTGTTGGGCCAATAACATTGCCCAACAACAGTTCTGCAAAGTCACTTAGAGATATCGAAAATTTGTTTAACACAGGTTTGGAGAAGTAAAACAACTGCAAAAGTAAGTGCAAAGGAATTCATAGGTGGATATCACTTTTGTGCAGTCGTCCAGCCTGTCTCTCTAAAAAAAACAATACATCTCACACTGTCACTCCCCACTACCCCACTGTGATGGGCAAAACGAATTCATTAGTTACACTCTAGCGCCACATTTTCCAAACGACCTTATTTCACCTGTCCAAAATCAACCAGGGGACCATTCAAACAATTACTTGTCTGAATGGAACAGGTAAAACCAAGTCATTTGGAATGTGTGGCACTGAATTGTAACGAATAAATCCAGATTGCCCAGCACTGAAGAAGAGAAGGGAGGAAGAAAAGGGAGGAGGAATGTAGAGAAGGGGAAGAGGAGGAGGAGGGAGGGGAGAGGATACCGATGACAAGAGTGTAGAGGAGGTCAGGTCCTGCGGGAGTGAGGGAATGTTAGAGAGAGAGAGAGGGAGAGAGAGAGAGAGAGAGAGAGAGAGAGAGAGAGAGAGAGGGTTTCTTTAAATAATAGAAACAGCTAACAATAACTGGCACTTTCTTTGACGATTTAAAAAAAAAAGAGTTAAAAAAAGAAAGAAAGAACAGGCGTTGTTCAAAATGTGCTGGTGAAAGAAGGCTGAAGTCACACAGCCCACATTTGACCCTGAGGAAAAGTGTCAGAGTGAATGGTGCAAATGGTGTGTGTGTGTGTGTGTGTGTGTGTGTGTGTGTGTGTGTGTGTGTGTGTGTGTGTGTGTGTGTGTGTGTGTGTGTGTGTGTGTGTAAAATGTCACGGTTTAAAAAAAAATGTTTTAGCTTGATCCAGAGGTTGATGGAGTTTCTGTAAAAGAGACAAAAGGAGCAGTCACATTACGATCTCAGCGAGGGTGAAAATGAGACTGATTTTGTGAATAAGTACAGCTATGAGCTCTTGAGAAGTCTCTTACAAACGCTCAAACAATGTTCTTAAAAAATGGGGACAGTGAGAGTAAAGATGAGACGACTTTTGTGAATAAGTACAGCTGTAAGACATACACTGAAGTAAATAACTACTTCTCGAGCCCCCGAACTCCAAAATTTGCCAAAGTTCTAATCAAATACATTTGAAGGCAATCCTCAAATCGTTAATGGGGTTATGGTCTAGAATTTTTTTTGGACGGGCAGTGGTTCTTGACTTTTTTTCTAAATGCACCCCTTTCCCTTTGCAGAAGACAAGCCGCGCACCCCCAAACCAAACTTCTACTCGTGTATATGCACTAAAAAAATGTTTCATTGATTAATTACAATGATTCTTGCTAGAGCCATTAATCAATACTTTATGACTTTAAATGGGGACCAAAATATGCCTTAATTTGGCCTAATTATAATGTTGGTAAGCAGAATTTTGGTCACAACCTCAACACAAACAAAATTCTGTGCACCCCCTGAAATTTCTGGCGCACCCCAGGTTAAGAACCACTGGTATAAACTATAGTACATTACTAATAAGAGAATAATATGTGGATACACACCCATGCTATTGAGGGTGGGTGGAGGTCGAGAGGGTTTCATCATGTTGCCTTGAGCCAAGCTCTCCATCAGCCACTCCATGGCACTAGTGCAGAACTCCATCTGGACAAGAGCACCGGAAGAGAGAAGAACAGAGAAAGAATTCATTTATTTATAATTTATGGATATTATTTAAACATTAAATGAATATTCAAAAAAGGGAAAATCCAGGCAACTCCAGGTGAAAAAGAGGAAGTCCATTAAGGGTTGTTTAGGCTGTAGCACTGCTTTCTATTTTGCCTGCATCTTGGACGCCAGAAACACTGTGGTTCCTTTTAAAGTTTAAATGGTACAATATTCATAGTTTGGAACATGTCATTTTCCACTATGGGCCATTGCTTGAGATTCACTCAATATTTAACTGCTAACATTTTACACTCATCTGTCACTGTTGTCAATGTTGCTAGTTACACAATGAAAAAAAATCCAATCATGCCCTTCGGTGTGGATTTGCACGCATGGCACGTAGGTGCCACACACACACACACACACACACACACACACACACACACACACACACACACACACACACACACACACACACACACACACACACACACACACACACACACACACACACACACACACACACACACACACACACACACGCACACACACACACACACCTGTGTCTCCAGAGCTCTCAACCTGTGGTCCACATCTCGCATCTCCACCATCTGTTTCACCATGCCATCCATTCTATACGAGAGAGAGAGAGAGAGAGAGAGAGAGAGAGAGAGAGAGAGAGAGAGAGAGAGAGAGAGAGAGAGAGAGAGAGAGAGAGAGAGAGAGAGAGAGAGAGAAAGAAAGAAAGAAAGAAAGAAAGAAAGAAAGAAAGAGAGAGAAGGATAGAAAGATGCACAGAGATGAGAGATGGACAGACACACAAAAAGATGCAAAACACACATACAAAGGCATGGTTGATGTTATCAGGCATCTGCAGGAGTAGGTCAGTTAGACACTGAGGGGCCCTTTGCTCTATTTGTTCCCACAACATATATCATCTTCCACCCCTTCAACACACATACACACACAAAAACACACACACACACAGACACAGACACAGACACAGACACAGACACAGACACAGACACACACACACACACACACACACACACACACACACACACACACAGACACACACACAGACACAGACACAGACACAGACACACACACACACACACACACACACACACACACCCTGACTGCTTTCTCCTTTTACCGTCAACCGGAAAACCATAACTCATAAAGTCCCCAACGTCCTTTTCGCAATCAGTAAACAACCCTTATGTAACACTCAAGGAAAAAAGGTTCAGTTCCTTAGTTCCTCACAATAACACACACACACACACAGTTATGGAACTGCATGCAACGGCTAATGATCCAATGCGCAGTACACGAAGCAGACCATGCTTTTCCGCCATTGTGACTTCCACCTTATGATGGCAGCAGGTGTGTACCTGTTAGTGTTTACCACAGAACATTTCTTTTCCAAGGTGATTTGAGACGTGACATGAGACCATCATCATTGGAAGAGGTATGCTGTTCAGTGTAATATGATAAAACAGACAGACGAGACAAGAAAAGTACTAAAGTAGTGTGAGGGATGTGCGCACATCCAGTAAAACAGGTGCTGGACCAAACAAAGGCACGTAAAAGAAGAAGGAAGAATCTGCACATTGTTGCTGCTCACCGATTTATTAAACACACATTGTGTGCAGATTTTTCCTTCTTTTAGGAGAAGAAAAGTAGTCATACACAAAAGCTGAATACAAATCAGGAAAACAGTACTAACTAGAAGCACTCAGAGAGCGCAGACCTCCGCCAAGGAAGCTGCTTAATAGAACATTTGACTATGTTACACCCTAGGGGCGGAATTCTCCCACCGGCTTAAGTCAAAAAAAGCGCACAACAGCGCCTCCGCGGTTACTCAAGTCTGTGATTAAGCGGGGTTTACGCTGGATTTTACAAGTTGCACACTTTGGGTGGGGCCAGGCCAAAATCAGGGAGTTTCGCATGTAAATGAATCCTAAGCGTATTCTCCCGTGCACTTACGCACGTTTGCCTTTACGCGCATCAAAGGGCTGTAGTAAGGTCAAGCGCCACTATGAGGTAAAATGTAATATTGCATTTGATGCTCGCTTGGCTCGCATTTTGAACATGTTACACGGTATGCTTTGTTGATGTTCCTTAGCGTCAGCGTGAGTCCAAATCGAAATTCATTCACAGTTCCACATAAACATCCTACATTAATTGTGAAAAAATATGACCAGCTGCCCAGAGCATGTTCTCATATCGGTGAACTTACAAACAAAAGCAGGTAATTAATTAATCAGTATGAGGATCATCATGTTGTCTCCACGGACGGTAACCAAAACCAAAAACACCTCGTTGCACCATGCACAAGTAGGCTAAGTTGATAAGGCACGTCTGACTAAAGACCGCTGTTCTAGTCGTCCTAACAGCCACTCAAAGTATGCCTATTCAAAACAACCTTCACCATGTTCGGGGTGACTATGTTGTAGCCACGACGTTATGTAAAGGGTTTTTATTGCAACTCCTCCACTTTTGTGATTTATTGGAACTCGTGCATATGTGCATGTAATCTATTAAACTTTCTGAACTGATGCCCGACAAAGCCTATAAAACCGCCACATACTGATGTAGGCTACAGGTTGTTCTATCTGTTTTTGTAAGGCAGAAAATATTTCCTGAATGTCATTACAGCTAAACGTAAAAATGTAGGCCTACATATCAGATCATGTCTTTGGCATATCACTTCTGGTCTCTTTTACACCCCATCAGCTGCGCGTTTAAGTCCTGGCTTGGCATTGCATGCCCATGTCCAATTAATTCCCATGTCTGCGACAGAATATAAAGTCTCCGTTTTTTCATGACGATCGATTTCCTTGTTCATTCTTCAGCATGCATGTAGCCTAAGTGTAATATGCTGACGGACAGCTGAGATCCACATATTTCCAATTATTTTAATGTCACGTTGCTGTACAGAGAAGCGAAGAAACACTTTTAAAAGTCAGCAAATACTATGTGTTTGTTTAACTGTGGGAATGATCAGCAGTTTAAATCAATTTTTGATTTCCAGGCAACACGCCAAACTCCATTTTTAACAAAACGTTTAATCATGTTTATTATTTCAATCAACCTGTTGCGCACCAAAACGCTCAGCTGAGTTCCCGCCAAAGGGACACATCGCGTTTCCATCTCATTATCTCACCTCCAATACTTGCCTTGTGCTTGTGAAAAGGAGCGGAGGTTAGATTTTGAAACGCTTTTGCAAGAGGACTTTTGGCACGTGGTTTTAAATTCAAAGTTAAAGTTCAGTGTTGGATCTCAATGGACTGCCGAGGTTTTCACATGGTTGATCTGAAAATCCATGCTCCATAGTTTCTTTGTAGCCACAACTGATGAACTTGGCGGAGACTCATCCCCCCATTTAGCATATATCACGCCTATGTTTGGCTACGCGCTGTTTTTCTGAGTTAAGCGCGAGGGGTGTGACGACGTTCCAGAGGGGAGAATACGCGCAAGATAAGACCGCGTAAAATGTGCGTGCGTAAAACCGACTTAAGTGGAGACGGGAGAATTCCGCCCGAAGTCTCTTTGTGGAGTCCCCGCAATTCAATTTCTGGTCACTAGGGGCGTCTAGATATATAGGTCAGCAATGGTGAAGAATCTTTTAAAAAGTCCTGTTTCCGGTTCGTGATCCGGATCACCACTAGAATTTAATCACTTGTTCCTTGGGTCATTATCAACAACTCCACAAAGTTTCGTCCAAATCCGTTGAATATGAGTTATGCTGCTGACACCACAAACAAACAAACAGACAGACAGACAGACAGACAGACAGACAGACATACAGACAGACAAACCAACAAGACCAAAAACATAACCTCCTTGGCGGAGGTAACAAAAGCAAAAAGGGTAAAATGCAGACAGAGTTGGAACACAAACATTTCAGGTCTAGCCCATTATCAGAGTTCCAGGTTCTGAGGAAATATTTGTATCCCCACTCTGTCAACTTTTTACTTTTTTGTTTTGTTTTTCTGTCGTCTTTTTTAACCTTTTCAGTTCATCTGTATTCAGATATTGTACTTATCAGATATTCAGTCACCACTTGTTGAGTAAGTTTGTTTCCATTGCATCATGGACGTAACATTGCTGAGAAGTTGTATCCGCTTAAGCTTCCGGTAAGGAGAGGGGGAAGGGGGTGTTTATGTATACAGTACAACATAACTGAGATCTGTGATGAGTAAAAACAAATGTTGAGACAATCTACACTTGGCTGTGAATGGAAAAATGTGGACCGTCCATGGTGACACCTCACAGGCCTGATGGTAAAGGAAAATCCTGAGTGTGAACCTTTAACACTTTTTGAAATAAGAAAATAACTCATTTTTACCTCAGAGAACCGCTACGCTGCAGTCATGCGAGTAAACAAAAGTTAACGAAACAATTGTAATCCGTGTTTTCCCTCGCCTCACACGCGCGCACACACACACACACACAAACACACACACAAACACACACACAAACACACACAAACACACACACACACACACACACACACACACACACACACACACACACACACACACACACACACACACACACACACACACACACACAAACACGCACACACTCACTTGACAGACATCCTCTTGAGCCTCTCGGTGTCGCTGGCCCGCTGTTTCTTGCCCTCGTCCGACAGGAAGTTCTCCTTCTGAATCCCCTCCCACGTCATCAGACGATTGGCTGCTTTCCCCTCCAGTTCCTGAGCTGCAAAAGGTGTCACAGGTTGAGGCATGCGTCAATCATGGTCAATGTGATTCAAAGAATTGAATAAATACCAGCAGGTGGCCACAGTGCTGTAAAGCAAAAGGAAACAAAACCAAAACCACATACAGAAAACAATACACGACACCAAAAAATATTGATCTCATAAAATGTAATACTAAACACGTCTTGCATTTAATTAGGTGCAGTTTATGTTAAAAATGTTACAACAAAGTATTTAGCATTATTTAACAGTATGTTCTTGTAATGTTCCCTAGCATTAGAGTTATTAGGTTTAGGTATGCACAAGTACAGTATATTGCAAATACACAATACTGCATGTTGTTATGTGCAGATACGTTTTAAAAGAAACCATGAAATACTGTGAAGCTAAAACCCCAACCAACCGTATAATCTGATAATATCAGATGAAAGTTTTATAACAAATGTGGGTATGTTAGAGCTGAATGAACATAATCTCATGCAAAATGAGGGTTTTAAATGCAACTTATTTCATGTTTGTATGTGTTTCGGAGGTTGAGATATTTAGGATTTAATAGAGAGAGGGCACCCTTACCCAAAAAGGGCTTGGTCTAAAATGGCTTAAAGTAGAACACTGAAATTCAGCTCTGACAGTTCCTCTTGCCCATAGAAAAGACATAATGTAGCCCTTTAAAAAATATAGTATAAATATAGTATAGTATATAGTCACATATAGCCTACTGTATAGCAGGCTACTGTAAAACAGCTGAAACACACACAGCGCAGCTGTTTCTCTCTATCGCTCGCTCTATGTGTGTGTGTGTGTGTGTGTGTGTGTGTGTGTGTGTGTGTGTGTGTGTGTGTGTGTGTGTGTGTGTGTGTGTGTGTGTGTGTGTGTGTGTGTGTGTGTGTGTGTGTGTGTGTGTTACAGTATGTATGTGCTTCCTGTCATACATGAGGGTTATTTATGGTGCTCACCAGAGTAGCTGCCTTTGGTTAAGATTAGCCATGCCAACACAGACCCCTACTGTGTGACTTACTGAGTCTGTGTGTGTGTGTGTGTGTGTGTGTGTGTGTGTGTGTGTGTGTGTGTGTGTGTGTGTGTGTGTGTGTGTGTGTGTGTGTGTGTGTGTGTGTGTGTGCACGGAGAGAGAGAGAGAGAGAGAGAGAGAGAGAGAGAGAGAGAGAGAGAGAGAGAGAGAGAGAGAGAGAGAGAGAGAATGACTGTGTGTGTGTGTGTGTGTGTGTGTGTGCGCGTGTGCGTGTGCGTGTGCGCGTGTGCGTGCGTGCGTGCGTGCGTGCGTGCGTGCGTGCGTGCGTGCGTGCGTGCGTGCGTGCGTGCGTGTGTTTCTGTCTCTCCATGAGAGTGCCGGGTGCTCAACAACAGATGATACCAGACTTGCACATTCTTCTCAAACCGTCTACAAACAACCTTACAGTGACATCTCCTAAAATTACACAAAGTCACCATCTCATCTTGTCTTGTCCCGTCTCACCAAGACTAATACCAAGCAGCCGAGATCAAGACCGAGACCCGGACCAAGAAGTCGACACAAAGAGCCGCAACAGTAACATACACCTTAAAGAGCCACCCTCTTCACTTTGTCTGGTCTTGCCATGGAGGGCACTTTGCATATATTCCTCTTGACCAGGAGGTGTGTCTCTGTGTGTGTGTGTGTGTGTGTGTGTGTGTGTGTGTGTGTGTGTGTGTGTGTGTGTGTGTGTGTGTGTGTGTGTGTGTGTGTGTGTGTGTGTGTGTGTGTGTGTGTGTGTGTGTGTGTGTCGAGGGGAGAGAGAGAGAGAGAGAGAGAGAGAGAGAGAGAGAGAGAGAGAGAGAGAGAGAGAGAGAGAGAGAGAGCATGTGAGAGAGAGAGCGTGTGAGAGAGCGTGTGAGAGAGAGAGAGATAGTGAAGACCGTGTATGTCCATGTGCGTGGTGTGTGTCTTACCAAAGTGATGGATCTTCATGGAGGGCACCTTGCGGATGTTCCTCTTGATGAGGAGGTGCAGGTGTGAGAGGAAGATGAAGGGTGGGGCCAGGGAGGGCTTGGAGTGGTACTCCACGATCAGGTTGTAGCGCTGGAACTTCCAGTAGGTGTCGCTACGCTCCTGCACCTTTGAGAACGTGTAGCTGAGGAGAAGAAGAAGAAGAAGAAGAAGAAGAGGAGAAACAAGCAGAGCAAATAAATGATTGTGTATTTTGTTGGCTATACTGCTCTGTTTTATCCTGACGGTCCTGGAAAAAACATACATGAGCAGATGAAATGTTGTCAAAATTACAACAACAAAAAAACAGCCTTCTACACTGTTTTCCTTTTTTCTTTCTCTCTTTCATACACGCTCACACACTCACACTCACAAGTGCGCGCGCGCGCACACACACACACACAAACAAACACCTTTGTTTATTTATCTTTGAGGAGACAAAACACAAAAGAATTTCACTCTCTTATACACCTTTAATGAGATGCAATGACAGAAATCTTGAATCACTAATCCAGAGCAAATCGCTGTGGGAGTAGCATATTCTGAGCATCCCAAAATGACATGACACGTACGTACATCAGCATCAACTCGTGGCCGGTATCTTCGGACACCCAAAGTTAATAAATAGGCCTCTAAGCCTGGGGCCCCCTGACCTCACTCTCTATAGCTGGTGTGGATTGCTCACACCAACTCCAGTTATACCACCCCCACAGAGCTGAGGAAGGCGGCGAATTAACGCTTGTGTATTTATGGACTACAGTTCAACTTCATCTACCATTTTGCGCTACTACTCATAGAGGTGCAATTTTGATGAAGATATAGATCAGAAATCTATATCAGCGAACTCTGCGCTGGTTGGAGCAAATTTGTAGTGTGGTCTTGTTAGGCTTTTAGTGTTTTTCGGTAACAACACAATACATCTGTGTCATTAGGTACAATGGTGTAACAGGTATGTAATATCATATGGTAGTGTTATACTTACATCATGGCTTTACTTTTACTTTTGACACCTCTGATATAGATGTATGGGATCATGGTAAGATGTCACACTTGAGCATTTACCAATCCTTTTTCAGTTGTCATGACCATTAAAATAGTCACAGACCACACACACACACACACACACACACACACACACACACACACACACACACACACACACACACACACACACACACACACACACACACACACACACACACACACACACACACACACACACACACACACACACACACACACACACACACACACACACGTCATTGGACTCGTTCTTGAAGGTGGTGTTCTTGATGGTGATGGATTTCACTCTTTAAAAGTCATGTTAGATATGTCTGCATGTTGGTTGCAGAGCATTTATGCCTGCCTTTCTATGACCAAGCAGATCACATTGTGGTCGGTAAATCTGATGTCCCGTTTGCGACCGAGGCTACTGTCTCAATATATAGCAGCAGCATGGAAATTTGAAACGTCTACATTAGATTACAGTAAAAGGTGTGCTAAGGTAAGCTAATGTCAGCTACATTAGTTTACCTTAGCATAGTTGCTGTATTCTTATGAAGCCATTTCAAAAGTACATGCTGCCATATTCAAAAAATGGTTGCATCACCTGGAAAGTGCTTCTGCTGCAACATGATCTCCAAAAATTCTGTGCTCCTGGACACGGATGTAAAGGACACAAAATCCGTCTCCAGGAGCACGGATTTTGCCAAAATGTCGTGCTCCTGGACACGGAATTAGTTTCCGTGATGGACACAGAAGTGCTCTCTCTATACTCCCACAGCTCTATGTTTCCACAGCCTTGTGTTTTCTCAGGATTCTTCTAATTTCAAATATTTTTTCACAAAAAACATTAGGTTAGGGTTAGGGATTGTTTTGGTCTGGGCACAGCTAGTTTTCTTTCATTCATTATATGAATTTGATAGCCTAGCAACCGACTGGAAAAGGTATTTCTCAAAAATATGTCTTTAATGACAGGTTAAGGTTAGGGAATGTTTTGGTCAGGGCATAACTTAATTTGCCATAGCAATATTTTGTTTAGGATTAGCATTTGGTATGTATTTTCTGATGATAGAGTTAACACAGTGCTGTGGTAATAGCCTATAGAAAGCACTTCCGTGTGCCCATCACGGAACACAATTCCGTGTCCAGGAGCACGGAAAAATATTCTGTGTCCAGGAGCACGGAATTTTGGCAAAATCTGTGCTCCTGGACACGGATTTCGTGTCCTTAACATCCGTGTCCAGGAGCACAGAATTTTTGGAGATAAGGCTGTCTACTCACTTATCCAACTCTACGGACTGCAGGGAGTGACTGAATTGCATGGGGTATCCCTTTAGCAGACAGGAAGTTTTACCTCATTAAGAGATAAACAAACAGGAAATGGTGTTACCGGAACATGACGACGAGCAGGTTTATAACAGGCAGGAAGTGAGGTGTTGTTACCTGAACATGGCAATGAGCAGGTTTATAACAGGCAGGAAGTGAGGTGTTGTTACCTGAACATGACGACGAGCAGGTTTATAACACAGGAAGTGAGGTGTTGTTACCTGAACATGACGATAAGCAGGTTTATAACACAGGAAGTGAGGTGTTGTTACCTGAACATGGCAATGAGCAGGTTGATGAGCAGGATATTGGTGACCAGCAGGTAGACCACCAGCAGGATGACCGCCAGCCAATTGGAATACCCGTCTCGACAAGGCTCCGCCCCCTCCAGGTCTACCAGGGTCATGTTGTCAGTGCATGGCATGTCCCATGGGATCTCCTTTCCAGCTAGGGAGAGAGAGAGGGAGAGAGTGAGTTTATTGTAATGCTTCACACACTAAGTACTTTGACTTTATACAACTAAAAGAAAGAATTCTGTATGCAATGTGTATTTTTGTCAGAGAGACAAAGATGGAGAAAGAGCACGTAGCACAATATAAGTAACTGATTTCACTGAACCATTAAAAAGGTCTAACAAACTGAACAGAGAGAACGACGATCAGCAATGTTTAATTGCTATTAACTGTGTCCCAGCTCAAACGGTTAGGCCACAGACCGTTACGCTGGAGACCCGGGTTTGTTTCCTGATCATCTCCCAACCCTCTCTATCTCCCGCTCATTTCCTGTTCCATTCTTCACTGCGCAATACAAATGGAGGCGAAAAAGCCCCAACGTTTTTTTAAGTTAGTTATACTTACTGTCCATCTCCTCCACAGGAATCTGTCCAAAGATGTGTAGGTAGGGCCGGTAGAAGACGCGGCGGAATATGATGGCAGGACGCGGGTCGTAGGAGTACAGCAGAGCCTGATTGGCTATCCCATACGCCATTATCCACACACCCAGGAAGAAGAGGAAGAAGAAGATGTCCTTCATCTAAAGCAGGGGAGAAAAAAAACTCATGATAAGTTAAAACATGTCTTATATCTGATGCAGGGGAGAGAGAAGAAAAATACTGTACTTCAGAGGATTTAAAAGCATCATTGCATTCATCTGATGCAGACCTCCTCCAAGGAAGCTGTTTGATAGGACATTTGACTATGTTACACCCTATTTTATTTGAAGTCTTTCTGCCTTCTTTTTTGTGGAGTTGGAAACTGGAATATCAAGATTCTCCCTGTCCACAATTCAATTTACGGTCACTAGGGGCATCTAGATTTGTAGGCCAGCAATGTTGAAGATTTTTTTTTTTTAAATCCTGGTTCTGGTTCGTGATCCGGATCACCACCAGAATTGAATCACTTGTTCCTTGGGTCATTACCAACAACTCCACAAAGTTCCTTCCAAATCCATTTGATTAGTTTTTGAGTTATCCTGCTGACGGACGGACAGACAGACAGACAGATAAACCAACACGACCGAAAACATAACCTCCTTGGCGGAGGTAATAAAACAATAAAAAGGTAGAAACACTGTCTTTTACGGTTCCTTTTTAGTGCACACTGTACAACCTTGGGGTTCTTCACAGAACGTTCAGGTTCTTCAGAGAATGTTTGGGGTTCTTCAAAGAACTGATGTCACAAAGACTATGATCCATTCTACATACATTCATCAATATGTTCAGTAGTATTTACAGTACTTATCATAATATTATTTACTATTGCAACATGCACAGCTAGTGGCAGTGCCTTTATTAACATAATTGCTGAATTGTGTAATATTTTTTGAGGACTGAACTTATGAACTGGTATTTTGTTATCTTTATTTCCATTGTATGACAAAAATGGATAAAAGCGCTAAAGACAAAAAAAATTACATTTACAATTAGCTTTGCGTAACCAAGTCGCCACCCTGCCTCTTACCATCTTGCCGACGATGATGATCTTTGGTCCGAGCTGCTTGTGGATGGCAAAGATGTGGATGAGCCTGATGGTGAACACCATATAGTCCAGACACAGAGACATGCGACCCAACTCATACGTCCTCTTGAACATCCTGAAAAGCAAACGCACGCACGCACGCACGCACGCACGCACGCACGCACGCACGCACGCACGCACGCACGCACGCACGCACGCACGCACGCACGCACGCACATGCACGCACATGCACGCACACCCACACACACACACACACACGCACACGCACAATAAATAAACAGACATACAACCCAGCTCATAGGTCTTTTTGAACATCCTGAAATGTGCATACACATGCACATAGTATACTGTACATGCACACATACACACACACGCACCCACACAAAATAAATAAACAAAGCTCACAGACAGACAGACAGACAGACAGACAGACAGACAGACAGACAGACAGACAGACAGACAGACAGACGCACGCACGCACACACACACACTTTAAAAAACATAGATCACAACAAAGCACATGTTTGCAAGTTATTTCAAGTACATATGTAACCCTAATGCACCAGTACAATGTATATTACACGCACGCACGCACGCACGCACGCACGCACGCACGCACACACACACACACACACACACACACACGCACACACGCACACACGCACACACGCACACACGCACACACGCACGCACGCACACACACACACAGTCCAATGTGTATTACAATGTGCATTTGTATATGCGGTTGGACACCATAATTTCCTCCCGGATCTATGATGTTATTCTACTCTAATCTACAAATCTCAGATATACAGAGTGCACACTCATTAATTTATTCACCAGAAAACTCAATCCCCCCTTGAAATTGGATTTCAATTCAAATCTCCTCAGTGGAACCAAACATTTCATGAGGAATAATGCCCTCTACTGGTGCAGAAAGAGAATGTCACTCATTGATGGACATCAACCAGCATTTTGGCACGCAGCCCTTCGGAACCTCAAAGTGCTGAAGCCATGGAAACACTGCAGCACGACATGCATGTCAGAACCCCCAGGCTTCATCTTCACTCAAGGAGCATTTGGGTGCGTCTGTGTATCAGTGCCTTCAGCCGCTTGCTGTCATAGGACACTTCAAAGGACTGAAGGCAAGAACATACTCTCTCTGAAGCTACTGACATCCAATACTGTACATGCGATGAACTTTAACCCATTGATGCTGGATGTTGCGTTGTGCAACATTGGCCCTGGCGCCTGGAGCTGCATGACGCAACATTCAGGCTCATGAGATTTAAGACAATTTTATTAAAAATCTTGGTATGTTAGAGTTGAATGAACACATTCTAATCCGAGGTGAGGGTATTAGCGTTTAATGCAACTCATGGCATGTTTTTATCTGCTTCAGGGGCTGAGATATTTCATTTTTTTATATGCTGAGGGTACCTTTTCTTAAAAAGGGCTTAGGCATTCAGCAGCCTTTCATGCTGTGTGCTTTAGGCATCAATGGGTTAACGTCTGAATGTGCTTCCTAACCTTTCCCTTCCTGAGTTCAAATTTTTGAAGTGATCCAGAGCCTGTGCACTGATTCTGCTGAGTGAGCACAAGGGGTTTGAGCCTTCTTTTGTCAGTGAAGTGGCTCAGTTACATACACAGAGTATCCATGTTTCCAAAGGAATACTGTAATCATTCGGTTTAAAACAAGTTCTGGAACTTTACGTTCTGCAACCGAAATATGAATGGAACATGGCCATCTTCGTAATGAATGAAGAGCTTACATGACTTGTGCACTAACCAAATACAGCACCATTCCGTTTAAAATTGCATTATTCCTTGAATATAGCTGCGCTCAGCCAACTTTGATCATATATAATATAGTAGTGTTTTTCAAAGGGGGCTCTACACAGCCCCCCAGGGGGCATTGGGGAAACTAGGGGGTGCTGAGAAGGAGACAGCTGAGAGGAGGCGGTGCTTAGTTGCCATTGGGGGGCATTATGGTGCTTTCATGTGCTCTGGAATTATGGTAAATACCAAAACACCAACATGGGAAGGACACACCTTGTGGTATTTTCCACTGGACAACTTGCAGAATTTTTTTTATATACAAGTTGCCGAGACTGAATATCTACTTCCAATGACACATGAAAGGCACATTAGTCCATTTTATTTTTTAATACTAAAGGGGGCGTTGCTGGGCTTATGATGAGGTCAAGGAGAGGCGTTGGGAGGCTTATGATGAGATCAAGGGAACTCTAAAAGGTTGAGAACCCCTGATATACTGTATACTACTGTACCTGCAGACGAGGCCGAGCACAAAGAGGACGATGGCGACGAGGTCACATCTGTTCCACACGTCCTGGCTGTACTGCCTCAGCCTCTGGCGAAGGGTCATGGTGCCTACTATAAAGGTCTGTGGTGGACACAGCAAGAGGTCAGAGGTCAGAGGTCAGCGAGGCCAATGAGTACAAACCCCAATGGGGTCAACTCGGAGGTCAAATGTATATCCAGAACAGTACAGTTACAGTAGTCAAAAGGAAAAGGACAACGAGCGCTCAAAGTCTTTTCTCCAGATAGAAGGGGTGCATCTGGTTAATCCTGTTAAGGCTTCATAGAAAGATGACTGAATCCAAAGCACTCTACGCCCTGACGAAGGCCAGACGGCTGAAACCGGTCTGCATTTTTAAGTTTGTTTACCCCAATGTAGAATAAATGGTTTTTATTATAACATCAACCTTGACTCGAAGGAGAGTGCTTTGGATTCAGTCATCTTTCTAGTACAGTTATTCAATTGTAAATCTGTCCAACAGGGACTTACGTCTTGTTGTTTTGAAGTGTCTAATTCATAGCATCATACAGTATTGTGTGTTTTTTTTTTAATTGCTCTTGCCTTTTATCCAACTATGGGAGAATATGCAATGGGAATCGGACATACTGTAGTAGATAATACACCTATAGTGTCATTTCCTGGTTCACAGGCCACAAACCTGATCCAACCTGCTCAGACTCGACTCAAGACTAGTCCCTCAGACTTAGGGTGACCAGACGTCCCGGTTTGACCGGGACAGTCCCGGTTTGGAGTTGTGTGTCCCAGGTCCCGAGCAAACCCTCTCGGGACACAAATATGTCCCGGTTTTGGCCACCCACTACATTGTGCCATGTCTATCAGGGTAAATATATGGAAAAGATTACATGTTTACCTCCCACAGTTAATGGCAGCCAGCGCTTGTATAGACAGTCTGAAGGAGTTAGTTGCGATTTGTCATTCCTCCCTCTAAAATTGATCAGAATGCAGGAAATTGCATCTAAAAAAATACACATTTTCCTGGGGGAGGACCCCCAGATCCGCCCGCCAAATATTGTCCTTCAGTCACGCACGAAGTGTCCCGGTTTCAGACTACAAAAATCTGGTCACCCTACTCAGACTAGACTAAGATTAATCCCTCAAGACTCATACTTAACCTATCATCTTATCAGCTAAGTTGTCTGTGCTGGAGGAAAATATTGGCAGGCATGATTTATGTATTGTCTGAATGAAGGATTGACACTTCTGGAAATATAATTTGCTTAACAGTATTTAAACATTATACAAGAAAGAAGCATCACCATTGATTGGTGATTGTATCATTTCATACAACAAGTTGTGGCTTATTGAGTATTTGAGTGAGTATTTAAACTTCTTCTGGTACCTCTCGAAGCTCCTCGCAGACAATGGTGAAGACCCAGAAGTACAGCACATACTCTGCGATGGCCGGGCCTTTTGGGGGCGGCGGCTTGAAGTCCACCAATAGGACGTAAGCGTAGAGGAACAGGAAGAGGAAGTACATGAGGACGTTGCCGAGGAAGGACGTCACGGGGGCGTACCAGAACTGACGCCAGCGCGAGACGATGAACGGACGTTTGGGGGGCTGTGCTGAGAAAGGCAATAATGGAGACCGTTAGGAAAACAAGCACGAGACAGTTAGTATTGGAGAAACATTGGGATGGTTAGTATTGGAGTAGCTTTGGGATAATTTTGCGAGATAAGGAATGGAATTATACAATAATATTGGGTTATTACTGGAGTACCATTGACGCATTGGGGGCTGTACCAAGAGAGGCAATAATGCAGACAGACAGTTACTAAAACAATCACAAGAATTTTTGGAGACGCAGCAATGGGATAAAGATGCTTTGGTGGCTGTGCAGAGATGGTCAGTAATACAGATAGATACAGATAGGAAGACAAGCATTGGGATGGTTGGCATTGGAAAAGCATTTGACACACAAAAAAAAACAAAAGAAGGGGGTCGCAGCAGAACACATTTGGGAACCAGTGGAGTAGACAGTCAACAATCGTTGATGACGTCACTTCTGTTGTGGTTTTGAATGAAACCCCAAACAAAAACAGACAGCGAGTTTATCCTTTCCCTTCCCCTCCCGCCCCCACAGGCCTTTGTTATGGTTTGGAGGGGCAGAGAGGAGGAGGGGGGTGCTCATAGTGTTCGTCTGAGTTTGTTTTGAAGTATCCGGAGCCTGGGGTGTCTATTGTCACCAGTGCCTTTTTACCACATACTGTATACACTAATGTAGCCAGAAAGGGGGTTGGAAGGAGATGTTTTATTGTGGATTTCATTTATGTAATTAACTTTTGCACCACACATGACCACTGAAGCCCTTTTCAGGAGATTAGTATACAGTGGTAGAGCAGCAGCATTAGTGGTAGAAGGGAGAAGGAAGGTTTTATTGGAAGTATCTAGGAAGTAACAGTCTTGGAAGTGGCATTCTATTGTGACCAGGTGTTTTATTACCAGGTGTTACCAGGTGTTTTATTATTTTATATAATATTTCATCTTCACATCAGAAAATTATATAAATCAGTGGGTGAATGTTTAGTCTGAGCAGAAAAATAAGTAAACTCCTGTAAGGACATGTAAGGGTTGAGTGCAAAACTGCAGAGAATTACCCCAAAAACGTGAAGCAAAAAAAAACAAAAAAAACAAAAAAACTGAAAATTTAAGACACCTACACTGGAGTAGTGACAATGGACAGTGGGTGACGCATGTGACGAGTGTGTGGCGGATGCCAAAAAAGACGGGCGGATACAGAAAGAACAGTTTATAATGAAACAAAAGAATAATGAGTGCTGAGAGAGAGAGAGCAAGATGGAAGAGTAGGATAAGAGAGAGGAAACAGAGGAGAGGGAGTTGAGAACAAGAGAAAAAGGGAGTAGTGAGAAAAGATGGAGAGGTGGAGAGGGAGAAAAGAGGCGGATGAGGTAGGGTACAATGAGAAAAAAGGAGAAAAGGAGGAGTGAGAAAAAGTAGGAGGAGGAGGAAGGAAGAAGAGGAGGAGGAGAGGGTGCGGAAAAGAGTCGTGGGAGGAAAGAGAGGAAGGATAGAAAATGGATGGAAGATGGATAGAAAATATAAAACATATGGTAGATAGAAAATATGAGGAAGAGGAAGGGAATAGAGAAGACAGGAAAGAGAGAGACAACGAGAGAGAGAGAAATAAACGAGAGAAAAAGGGGGCTAGAGCTCAGACAGACCTTTGATTGGTGTCCTTATATGGACCTCGGGCTCTGCATCCTCTTCACCACTACCATGGGACCAAGATGGAGACAACGTTCAGAGTGTTTATGAGAGAGAGAGAGAGAGAGAGAGAGAGAGAGAGAGAGAGAGAGAGAGAGAGAGAGAGAGAGAGAGAGAGAGAGAGAGAGAGAGTTAATCAACGACTTAATCAAAAGCATGTATTTGGACAACAAATGTGCAATAAAAATGAATAACAGCAGAACAGACTACTTCACTCAAGGGCGCGGGGTGAGACAGGGCTGTAGTTTGAGTCCTACTTTGTTCAATATCTATATTAATGAGTTAGCGGTGCAACTGGAACAATCTACAGCCCCTGGACTCCCCTTAAACAACATGGAAGTTAAATTCCTGCTCTTTGCAGATGATCTGGTGCTGCTGTCGCCCACAAAAGAAGGGCTACAACAGCACCTGGACACTCTAGAGCATTTCTGTCAGAACTGGGCCCTGACAGTTAACTTGGCAAAAACAAGGATTGTTATCTTCCAGAAAAAACCCAGACTGCAGGCAAACAGACACCTTTTCACTCTAGGAAACACCGCCCTAGAACATTCACTGTCATATAAATACTTAGGCCTGACACTCAGTGCCTCTGGAAGCTTTGACCTTGCAGTGAATGCGCTAAAAGAAAAAGCTCGTAGAGCTCTCTACGCTATCAAACGAAACTTTTACAAAATTCAAATTCCAATTAAAATCTGGTGTAAAATATTTGACAGTGTCATTATGCCTATTTTATTATATGGATGTGAAGTATGGGGCCCACTCAGTAAGCTAGACTACACTAGATGGGACAAGCATCCCATAGAATCCCTGCATGCAGAATTTCTCAGAAATATCCTCAGAGTCCAAAGAAAAACTCCCACAAATGCATGCAGGGCAGAATTAGGCAGATTCCCATTGGCGATAAATATACAAAAAAGATCCCTAAAGTTTTGGACACATCTAAATTTCAGTGAAGAAAACACTATAAAGTTCCAAGCATTTAAAACCCAAGAGGTTAGCCCTAATACCAATCCCCTCAGTCAGTTGGTTCTGAAGTTAACTAAACCTCTTAACTCACTAACCCATCAACCTCAGACCATCCCTGCTGTACAAAATCAAATCAAAGTAAAACAAATTATGAACCAATGCAAATATACTTACCTGGAACACTGGGAAAACCAGACCAAATCACAATCCAAACTAGAATGTTATCTTGGACTAAAAAGAAATTATGAATTGGCAGAGTATCTCTACACAGTCAGAGATACAAAGCAGAGACAGATCCTAACCAAGTACAGGTTATGTGACCACAGACTAGCTGTAGAGAAAGGACGCTACAAAAAAACATGGCTACCAAGAGATCAGCGGATATGTGGTCACTGTACGACTGATGAGGTTGAGACTGAGATGCACTTTCTGCTCC
>NC_085873.1:2264771-2284771 GCF_034702125.1 Engraulis encrasicolus
CCTCATATAAGCTGAACTCTTTTACACTACTGTATACCACCATATCTGCAAACTAAGCTCCTTTACCTTACACAAGCTGATTTACCTCAGGCAAAGTGAACTCCTCTACCTCATACAAGTTTATATACAGTTGTGCTCATTTGTTTACATACTCCAGCAGAATATACGCTTTCTCTGCGATTTCTCACGAAATATGACGGATTACACAAAACCTTTTTTTTCACTCATTGCTAGTGACTGGCTTAAGATATTTATTAGCAATATTCTGTGTTTACTCTTTCAAAAGCATGATCACAACCCAAACTACCCAAATGACCCTGTTCAAAAGTTTACATACCCTAGTTTCTGATGCTGAATATGGCCCTGCTTAACATCAAGGACCGCTCTAAATTGTTTGTGGTAGTTGTGGATAAGGCTCTTAATGTTCTCAGATGACAAAACAGCACATTCTTCCTGGCAGAATGGTTGTTTCCTATAATATCTTTGGGTGTCTTGCTGGAACCTCACATTTGAGGTTTCCCCTGAGTGGCTCAATGATGTTGAGATCAGGAGAGTGAGATGGTCGCTCAAAAACCTTCATTCATTCATTCTTTCTGAAGCTAATGATGGGTTGATTTGGCTTTCTGTGTCGAAATATTGTCATGTTGGCACTGTTGGAATTTCAATTCAGAAATGCAATATGAGGGGTTTGGTTGGAATCAAGCCAATGGGCAAGGGAATCATTGCATTGCAATGATCATTGCAAGGGAAATTGTTCAGGAGGCATAGGACAACCAAAAAAATAACTTCAGGTGAAATGTAGGACAACATGAAAAAATGTTTTAAACTGTACAGGAAAGAGGCACTTGAGGAAAGATGGGCTGTTGGGGGTTGCCAGGAGAAAGCCATTACTACAAAAATGCAAACATGTTATTTTGCATATGATACACCAAATAGCATAGTGAGAAGCATCAGAATGCATCTGACAAAGTCATTTGGAAAAATTAGATCAATATGGAACTTTTTTCAGCCACTATTAACAGTACCATTTGGAGAACAGTCAACGGAGCCTATGATGAAAGTTACACCATCCCTTCTGTGAAACATGGTTATGGACCACTGATGTCATGGGGACATTTGAGTTACAAATGCACTACACTTTTGGTCCATACTCACAGAATGATGAATACATTGCCCCGTGAAAAATACTGGAGGAAACTTGACACTCATCAGCCTTGAATCTGCACATGGTTCATTGTTGGACATGCCAACATGACAATATTTCAGCACAGAAAGCCAAATCAACCCGTCATTAGCTTCAGAAAGAATAAAATGAAGTTTTTGTGCGACCGTCTCACTCTTCTGATCTCAACATCATTGAGCCACTTAGGGGAAACTTCAAATGTGAGCTTCCAGCAAGACACCCAAAGGTATTATAGGAAACAACCATTCTGCCAGGAAGAATGTGCTGTTTTGTCATCAGAGAAGATTAAGAGCCTTATCCACAACTACCACAGACAATTTAGAGCGGCCCCTGATGTTAAACAGGGCCATATTCAGCATCAGAAACTAGGGTATGTAAACTTTTGAACAGGGTCATTTGGGTAGTTTGGGTTGTGATCATGCTTTTGAAAGAGTAAACACAGAATACTGCTAATAAATATCTTAAGCCAGTCACTAGCAATGAGTGAAAAAAAAGGTTTTGTGTAATCCTTCATATTTTGAGAGAAATCGCCAAGAAAGCGTATATTCCCGTTCCCGTACCACCAGGCTGGCGAGCAGCACAATGCACCAAGCGATCAATATACTGAACACTCAACCCACTCTCACTCCACTGTCAGCCTCCAACCAGCAAGGCCACTGACAACCCCCCCCCCTCATCCCCCACCACCATATCTGCGACTGAACATTCCACCTGCACTACTATATTTGTGACTGAACTTTCAACCTGCACTAACTCAAAACATGCGCACACACACACAACACACACACACACACACACACACACACACACACACACACACACACACACACACACACACACACACACACACACACACACACTGCACTTTCTGCACTAAACCCAAACACACACACACACACACACACACACACACACACACACACACACACACACACACACACACACACACACACACACACACACACACACACACACACACACACACACACACACCTTCTACCTGCACTAAACACACACACACACACACACACACACACACACACACACACACACACACACACACACACACACACACACACACACACACACACACACACACACACACACACACACACACTGCTGCTGGTGTACTTGACAGACATTTTTAATATTTATTTTTCTTCAAAATGCAGAATTAATATTTATTTTTCTTCAAAATGCTACTATTACTATGTCAGAACGCTATAAAGGACTTTTTAGGAAAAGCACAAAAGCACAACAATTACCTCTTAATGTATGTCCTCTACAAGTCTTCTGTTGTCCAGTCTTGCACTTTTAAATGTATGAGCACTGTCTATGTCCATACTGTCTTAAGTCCATGTATAAGTACTGTCTATGTCTATACTGTCTATGTCCTTACCTAGATTAGTCTATGTCTGTATGGGAAAGCAAGAAATGTAATTTCAAATTCTTTGTATGACCAGTGCATGTAAAGAAATTGACAATAAAACCTACTTGACTTGACTTGACTATTCTGCTGGGGTATGTAAACATATGAGCACAACTGTATCTTACTTTACCTTAGGCAAGGTGAGCTCCTTAACTTTACTGCATACAAGCGAAGCTGCTTTACCTCATACAAACTGAACTCCTCTACCTCATATAAGCTGAACTCCACTACCTCATGCTGTATAGGCTAATCACCTTTACCTCACGCTGAACCGATATGCCCTCCTGTACCTCAAACAAGCTGAGCTCCTTGTCTGGCTTGAGCATCTCCAGCTGCTTGGGCGAGTGTGCCAGCAGGTCCTCCGTGGAGGCGTCTACAGCGGCGGCGGCGATGCCCATGACGGCCTGGCGCAGTGCGAGGTGGCGCTGCAGCAGGGTGTAGATGAGCGAGCTGGCGGAGGTGGAGCGGTACAGGCTCTCCAGACGCCCGTTGGTCAGGTAGTCCAGGATGTTGAGGCCGTTCTCCGTGAAGAGCCGCACGAACTCCGGCTTGTCGTTCACCAGGGCGTCAGTCATGGAGTCCTCCATGTCATCACACTAGTGCACATACGTACATGTGCGGCATGTCAGAGTGCATAGAGAATATCACAATGGCCATGTTTACTTAATGTTTTTAATTCCAAATGAATCATTCCGAATTAAATAGTTCCTTAGTAGTACATACTATAGTACATTGCACTTTCATTTAATTCCAAATTGTTAAATGTTAAGTGTGTTCAAAGCGTAATTAAGTTTTATTCATAATTAAGTGGAGTTACTTCTGAATTAAATGTCTCATGTAAACAAGGCCAGTGACACATTGCAATGCTTTCTGCCAGGAGGTTTTTCATAATAATTTTATCAGACCATTTCTGCCTTGGAATTTACAGTTGCAGTCCTAAAATGATTTTCGACACAGGTGACGACCACTCTGATGCCTCAACTTTTTTGCAGCAGCCCCACCCCCGGCGAAAAAAAATGGCAAAAAACACTTAGGCCTATAATATTCTCATTCCGCCCATGTGGGTCACAGGAGCAATGTTGGAATGTTTATTTGTTGGTTACAACTAAGCCTCAAAAATGATGCATCATTGCATTGCATGATGCAACATTGCATCAAATGTTTTTACTTTAAATTTCGAAGAACCTGTTGCTACATGTTTGGCACTTTCATACGGAATATTGCATTGTGTGATGTACACATAATGCAATAAGTGTTTTTTGGCTCTGATTCACATTTAGGTGATGTACACTCTCCATATGACAGTGTATAATTTCCTTCACATGGTATAGCCACCTTCCATTGGATGTCTCCATTGAAGAGCTCACTCCTGGCGATGTCCACCCTGTTCCAGGTCACCGCTAGCTTCAGTTCCTCCGTGTATGGAACAGAGTCAGCCAATGAGCAGCGTTTGCTAGCTACAAACACAGAGAGAGCGAGAGAGCGAGAGAGCGAGAGCGAGAGCGACAGACAGAAAGACAGTAGATGGTAGACCAATTACCAAATGAATTACCAAAAATGTGTCAGTCTTTTTTTTTTAAGATTTGTTTTTGGGCTCTCGTGACTTTATTTTTAGAGAGGAAAGTAAGGGAAGTGACAGGAAAAGAGTGGGAGAGAAAGATGGGGGAGGATCGGGAAATGATCTCAGGCTGAAATCAAACCTGGGTCCCCAGCGCAAGAATACATTCCCTTAGCCATTTGAGCCACGATGATGAGGACTCCAAGAAGGCTAAGTGTATGACCTCATCATAATCCAATGCCCTTACGTCCACCACCCACATAATTTCAGTGGCCAGTCCAAGTAATTTCACTCCATTATCATGCTGCTAACCACATTGCACACCTCAGGCATGCTACTGCTAACTGCAGTACATTGCATTACCTTTGACGAGCGCCTTCAGCAACACGGTGTCAAAGTCAGACGGTCCCTCATGCTCATGGTCGAAAATGGAGATCAGGTCTTTGTTCTGATAGATGCTGAGAGCCTGGACAGAAAAAAGTATCCATGAGACATTGTGCTAAAAAGTTCTGTTATGAGGGATATGTTTTCCTCAACAAAACATCTTATATGAATATGGCCATCTGACAGGGGCATCCGTGGTGTGATGGGTATTGAACCGGTTTAAGTGGCGGCTAGTCAAACAAAAAATGAAGCCGCCAGGCAGCTGAACTGGGGAGACTTGTATGCCAAGACGCGCTAGACAAAGAGGCTTGAAGATGATCCACGTTATCGTTTACTTTATTTACTTATCTTCTTCACTGTTAAAAGTTCCACAAGTTTCCATCGATAAAATCCAGACATCCCAAAGCAGTATGCAAAAGTGCAAATGTGCCAAGGCGCTTTGCAAAGAGCTTAAAGTGCAGGTATCGTGGTCGTTCTTAAAATGTACAAAATCATGCGGCCAGCAAACGTTGGCTATCCCTAGCCACCTGCCCTCCACTACTACTATTCAACCATATTCCCCAGCGCCAGGTGATATACCAATCTAACCACCACGTGACCCAATCATGCATGTCACCACCCCCAACCTGTCAATCACAGTTCTAAAAACAAAATCTGTCCGCAACACCGGTCTTTGGATCAGAGGGTTGCAAGTTAAAAACCCATCATTGAGTGATAATGTACCTGAAACACTGCACTGTAACTACCTACATTTGGATTCACTACATGAACTGATCATCAAATTTTAGAGGCCAACGATTCAATAGCAGTGAGAGCAGTAGCACTGTACTGTTACTGATGTCCTGGGACACCCAACTTAGACTACTGTAGGACAGCAACGAGGTGTTCCTGGACAGTGTCCTGGTCTCCTGGGACAGCAACTAGGTTTTCTTGGACAGCAGCTAGATGTCTCGAGACAGTGTATTGGTGTCCCAGGATAGCACCTAGGTGTCATAGGACGGCAGCTAGGTGTCCCAGGGCAGTGACCTGGTGTCTCGGGACAGTCTGCAGGACACAGGTCCTTTGTACTAACACACTACATTAGGATAAGGTAGATGACATGGTATACTATGTACACAGGTATATAATAAGAAACGGTATATTAGCTACACGAACTGATTCAATATTGAAGGTCAGAACGTTCAAGGTATGTCTACCCTATCAGTGAGTTTGTCCAGGTCTGCTTCGGAGGGGAAGTGCTTCCTGACGCGTTCGGCCACGCGGTCCCTCAGCTCCCCTCCCGCCGCGCCAGCTTCACTCTTCGACGACTCTCCCCCGCCGCCGCCACCGCTGGTGCCCGAGACCACGGGGTTCTCCACGAAATCCGCTACCAGGTTCGCCACGCCCCCAGAACCAGCCAGCACCAACCAGGGCATGCCTGTCCGTAGAGACAGATCCAACCTCTGCAGGGTACAAATAACAGCAATCAGAGATGGCAACCTGTCTATTTAATCCAGCAAAAAACAAAAAACAAAAAACATGCGATAGCGGTATTAGCTGTTGCACCACCTGACTTTGGCTTCTAAAACGTCTATGGGCTTATGACATCCAATTTAACATCTTATTATGTTCCAAGGACAATTGATAAGATAATTTAATAGTGCAATTAAAAAAACAATGTAGGACACAGCACATTTTTTAAACATATTTTTAGGGCTTTTTAGCCTTTAGTTGTTGGGACAGTAAGGAGATGGTGACAGGAAGCGAGTGGGAGAGAGAGATAGGGGAGGATCAGCAAATGACCCGGGCCGGAATCGAGCCCGGGTCGGCGGTGGAGTACCCAAAGTGCACTACCGTTAGGCCACAGCAGGGCCACACAGCATGTTAAAAAAAAAAACTATGTTACTGTACCTCCATGAGGCTGACCTCTCCAGACACGAGCAAACACAGCACAGGAATATTGATGGTGCCGCTGCCTGTACAAACACAAACACAAGGGGCAGAGGCCAGCGTTGATGCCAGATCAAACAGAGATCGTGAAACATTAACTTGTTTCAACAAGCAAAACGTGAAATCAATGCAGAGGGGTCAAATGACTTGTAGGAACAATCTATAAGTGGCCCATCTCCTTTTCACTATTGTGTAGTGGAAAAGAGCCAAATGTCACGAGTGATCTTTCTGCAGTGGCATTATACAGCCATACTGCTCTGAACAAAGACAAATAAATTACTAGCGCATGCAGTTATTATGTCTACTGTAAGGCATACGGATTGAAGGTTTATAAGGGCTGTATGGCATATGATTTGCTTTAATTGAAACTTAAGAGTTATTCTCGGAGTGGAGTTAATCTCTGTTGCATGAAAATGTTACTTTGAACGAGATCATTAAAACATAAAAAGTATCATAAAAAGTATCCACATTCATTATGCTTCAAAGGAAATATACATAGCGGACTCACAAGTTGTGCCGTGGCATTTAGGTTTACACTTATAGTATAAAAGCTCAAAGCAAAAGAACAAAAACTTTTATTTTCTGCTAGTCATTTGAAAGGACTTGTATGTCTTGCCTTATCCCACATCCTGTGTGTAGGAGGGCACACAATTTTACTCAAAGACTGGGCATGGAATGGACAGAACACATTTCAAACATCTCTTGATACGCCCTGAAGAAGGCCATAAGGGCCGAAACACGTAGGCATTGTAGCCAAATAAAAAAGTAAAAAAATTGCAACCTTGAGTGCCTCAGCATCTGTCTTCCTGGACCACATTTCAAACAGATTTGAAGCCTTTTTCAACTGTCAACAGGGGTAACACTTCCAAATAAGGGGCCATAATTAACAGTAAAGTAGCTACAACCTAATACTTAAGTAAGGGTTAATAATCATTACTTAATGCCACATTAGACACATATTAATTGTTATTAATGCATTAGTAAGCAGTTACTTAACTATTAGATAACTATTACCTTGTGTTACAAGTTAATAGCATATTATTATTTAACTAATAGATAAGGCAGGGCACAGTTAATAGTCAAGTAGCTATCAGGTCATACTTAACTAAGGACCAAAATTAACACTTACTTAATACAAAAGTAAGGCATAACTAATGGTTAATTAATACATAAATATTGGGTTTTGGGACCCTTATATTAGAGTTGGCTGAGGATAACTAATGGTTAATTAATAGATAGATATTGGTGTTTGGGACCCTTATATTAGAGTTGGCTGTGGATAACTAATGGTTAATTAATCGATAGATATTGGTGTTTGGGACCCTTATAATAGAGTTGGCTGAGCATACCTAATAGTTGAGTATTTAATCTACTGTGACATCTAGTTTTCACTCGTTCAAATCACTGTAATAGTGGCAACAGGAGCCATTATATAGCAAGGATTGGACGTACACTTCTCAATGATGGTGGGGTGATGAGATGTAATTTTTTCATGTACCACTTATTAATTTTAATGGTAAAAACCCTACAATAAATGCAGAACATTATGAAGAGTAATAGCTTTGAAGCGAAACTAAACCATTCCTAGCATAGGAATTCATAGGAGTTCATAGCATATAATGATTTAACTAATAAATAAGTAAGGGTACAGTTAATAGTTAAGTAGCTATTAGATCATACTTAACTAAGGACCTTAATTAACACTTACTTAATACAAAAGCAAGGCATATCTAATGATTAAATAATACCGAAATATTGTCTGTAGATTGCGTACCCATCATGCACTGCTCTTCTTGGAGCTAATATTCTCAAACATTAACCTAATTATCACAAAGGAATGGTTTAGTCTCGCTTCAAAACTATTACTCTTCATAATGTTCTGCATTTATTGTAGGGTTTTTACCATTAAAACTAATAAGTGGTACATGAAAAAATTACATCTCATCACCCCACCATCATTGAGAAGTGTACATCCAATCCTTGCTATATAGTGGCTCCTGTTGCCACTATTATAGTGATTTGAACGAGTGAAAACTAGATGTCACATTAGATTAATTACGGTACTTAACTATTAGGTATGCTCAGCCAACTGTATTATAAGGGTCCCAAACACCAATATCTATCTATTAATTAACCATTAGTTATCCTCAGCCAACTCTAATATAAGGGTCCCGAAACCCAATATTTGTGTATTAATTAACCATTAGTTATGCCTTACTTTTGTATTAAGTAAGTGTTAATTTTGGTCCTTAGTTAAGTATGACCTGATAGCTACTTAACTATTAACTGTGCCCTTACTTATCTATTAGTTAAATAATAATATGCTATTAACTTGTAACACAAGGTAATAGTAATCTAATAGTTAAGTAACTGCTTACTAATGTTCAACATATGCATTAATAACAATTAATATGTGTCTAATGTGGAATTAAGTAATGATTATTAACCCTTACTTAAGTATTAGGTTGTAGCTACTTTACTGTTAATTATGGCCCCTTATTTGGAAGTGTTACCGAAGACTGGAATTCCTGGTTGGAATGGGGCACCTAAGTCAGGCCCTCTACGTCCTGAACATGGGGCAATAAGTTGCGAAAAATGAAGTGAACGAAGCGAGTCATGGTGGAATTGTAGCCAGGCCGCGCCCTCCTAATGACAACACCTTCAGCGTTTGCCAATCAGAAACGCCCACTGAACAGTAGTGGGGCCTGATATCAAGTGGGTGAATCTGATTGGACAATTACAACCAGGAAATTCTGTCTTCTTTGAAACATTTCTTTATTTAGGTTTTGTTCTTTTGTACAAACACACAACACTCCCAAGGCACAAACTGATATAGAAAGTCTCCCCTGAGAGGATCAGCTCCGTAGAAGTATGAAACTCTGTCTTCAGTTGAAAAGTGGTCAGTAGGAAATTCTTCAAAAGTATAAAGGGATTCGTTCTTGATTCTGAGCAGGTATGCGCAGCGCACTTGTACACTGTGACTGCTTGAAGCATTTTGGTTAGAAATTATGTCCACAACCAGGGCTTTAAATTACCTTTTTTCATCACCAGCCAAAATGGCTAGCAGATGTTAATCGTATTAGCCAAACACTCACTCATTAATGGGTCAAAGTGGCTAGTGAGTTGGTCTTCTCTACCAGTCAAACTGAAATTTCACCAGAATTTGGCCAGTGGGCTGATGTAAATTTAGATGTTCCGCAGTCATGGAAGCGGATGGGGGAGAGCACAGGTTAATTAATAATAATGCAGTTCCTTAAACCACTTCCCAGTGTGGTGTTGGGAAATTGAGTTCCTTACATCACTCTCCAGTGTGGTGATATTTAGTTCCTTACCCCAAATGCCAGTGCGCTGATGGGATATGTAATCCTCGAGGCGTGCCCTGAAGCCAGCCTCTCCACCGCGCCGCCCCACACTGCCATCGTCCACCAGCAGGAACGCCTGGTAGTTCTTATCCAGGCATGAGCTGTCGGTGAACTTGTTATCTGCATGGTACTTAGCTGGGAAGCTACCCTGAGATGAAGAGAGAGAAAAAGAGAGAGGCAGAGACGAATGACTGAGCTTGTTGTCAGCATGTAACTTGACAGGGAAGCTCCCCTAAGTAGTACTGAGAGCAAGAGACAGACAGAATGATTGACATTGTTTGATGTGTGTTCACATCTGCGGAATCATTTTAATTAACTATGTGTGTGTTTCTGTGTGTGTGTTTCATGCGTGTCACTATTACCAGAGGGTCAGAGGGTTGATCAGCTGTTGACAGTTATGATCGAGCCCCCATGTGTGTGTGTGTGTGTGTGTGTGTGTGTGTGTGTGTGTGTGTGTGTGTGTGTGTGTGTGTGTGCGTGTGTGTGTGCGCGCGCGCGCCTTTCATGCCTTTAAGGGTTGATGTGCTGTTAGTAGTTGTGGACGAGCCCCCATGAGGCTATTTGTATGGCCATCACCTGCTTGACTTGTGGTTAACATATGACGCGCGCGTGCGCGCGCGCGTGCGTGCGCGCGCGCGTGCGTGCGTGCGTGCGTGCGTGCGTGCGTGCGTGCGTGCGTGCGTGCGTGCGTGCGTGCGTGCGTGCGTGTGTGTGTGTGTGTGTGTATAGTACCTCCGGGTTGATGAGCTGTTGCCGATTGTGGACGAGCCCCCAGGAGGGAATGCCAATGGCCACCACCTGGTTACTGGAGACGGAGGAGGCGGCGGTGGCATGGTCCCTCACAGCCTCCCCTACACAGCGGCCCACACCCTCTCTCAAGCCCTCCGTCAGGATCCACGCCCCTGTCGGCGAGAACACATTCACAGACAGAGAGAGAGAGAGAGAGAGAGAGAGAGAGAGAGAGAGAGAGAGAGAGAGAGATTCAACACTCGTTTATTGAACCATTTGTGCGTCATCTTACAAACAAATCAGCCTAAACTTACAGTACAATCCAATGTGAATGGTACCCCCCTACCCCCCAGAGAGAGAGAGAGAGAGAGAGAGAGAGAGAGAGAGAGAGAGAGAGAGAGAGAGAGAGAGAGAGAGAGAGAGAGAAGGTGGAGAACATAAGTTGGTGGCCACCACCTGGTTACTGGAGACAGCAAACCAGTGGCAGGGTCCCTCCAACACAGCGGCCGACACCCTCTCTCAAACCCTCAGTCAGTATTCACACCCCTGTAAGGGTGGTGTGTGGGAGCATGTTTCTGCACGCCGTGAGAACAAACACAGAAAGGCTGTGTCAGCAACAACATATACTGTACACACACACACACACACATGCACGCACACACAAAAACACAGTAGAGAAGATAAGATAAGATAAGTTAAGTAGGTGGTGAGAGCTGTAATTAAGAACACACCTGGGCTCCAGAGTCTGCCATGGCTTTTTTGTTTGCTTGTTCTCAAACTCACCAATTGAGTCAGTAAGTGAGTGGAGTGGAATTTTAAATACTGCAATCTTGTGTGGTAAGTAATGCAATACATTGCAACACATCCCGTGAATACATTAGAATGCAACATGTTGTGATTATTAAAGCAGAACATCTGCAGCCTATCAAGCTGTTAGATGGCAACAGCAATGATAATGTCCCATCATGCATCAACTTAGTTATTTTATTCAAAAGAAAAAAAATCAATCTTATCAAATCACAGCACTTTATAATATCAAAAATTATAAAATAAAAAATAAAAAAAAATCCATGTCAAATCCAGAAGCCTTAGGGGTTAGGACAGTATCTGTGCTTTGGGAGGCCAAACAGTCCGTCACAGCACTTCGTTCTCTTACTACCACTACTACTGCTGCTGCTGCTACAACTATTACTACTACCACCTGTACTAATAACACTTCTACTACCACCACCACCAATACTGATATTACTACTGGTACCACCAGAACTACTACTACTACAACTGCTCCTCCTCCTCTTCCTCCTCCTCCTCCTCCCCCTACGATTACTACTACTACTACAAAGAGTGCTGCTGCTGCTGCTGCTGCTGCTGCTGCTGCAGCTGCCATTACTGCTACTAACACTAACACTATCACTGCTACTAATACTACTGGCATTACTATTACTGCTGCTACTACTACTACTACTCCTGCTTCTACTGCCATTACTACTATTCCTACCACTGCAACTACTCCTGCTACTACTACTGTACTACTACATGCTCTAAATAATACTACTACATTCTTCCAAGTCAAAAGAATGGCATGGGAGGCTTGTACTGTACCCTACCTGTGCTTTGAGAAGCCTTGACCAGCCCCTTTCGCAGCACCTCTCGCACCCAGGTCTTGACCTTGGCGTTGCCCTCCCCGCCCACCACCGACACCACCAGGTTGGGCAGGCTCAGGCCCCAGTGGTGGGTGATGAGGTTGTAGGCGATGTTGGGCTGGGTGTCAGTGGACAGACGTATGTACTGGATGTAGAAGAGGAGAAAGGAGAAAGGGCAGAATTAGTCCATCTGGCGTGTGCGCCATTTATAGGTAGGTTTCGAATGACGTGTGCAAAGCCTGATAATAGTGCAATTTGTACAAACTAACTCATATGGTATGATTTTGGTATGAAGTATTTTATGAAGTATCTTAGGTCTGATATACTGTATAAGGTTTGTATGGCGTGCCGTGCTCTTATCCAGATTGTTTGTTGGCTTCTTGGGTTTGGGTGCTCTTTAGTCCAAGGTATAGTACTTCCAGGTTCAAAAAATGAGAATGAATTCTCTGACTGTTAATATGTCCATGTATGACTTATCATATTAATAAAGACATTTCAATTTGGAGTGCCTTGGTCAGAGAATTCATTCTCATTTTTTGATACTGTATAAGTATGTTATCTTATAAGGTCTTATGTATTAATAGAAATATGCCAGGCTGGGTGTCAAAGGGCAGACCTAAGAACTGAGCAAAGGTATAGGAGGGAAAGTTATAAATTGATCTCGGGAGTACGGAGTCGTGCATTTTGTACCAGCTAAGCATAATGGTAAGAATTTGTTACAAACTACAGTAGGCCTACTTTGATTCCACTTCCAAGTGCAATTTTGGGTAGCTCTTCGAGTAACAAAATGGTCCCCTGTGTTATGCTGTCTATTAATTGTGACCTATATAATATGTCCTTCTCGTCTATCATGCCTTGGACTGGAAGGTGCTAATCTACTAACTGCGCAGACCGAAGAGATCGGGTTGCAATCACATAGCTGTGCCTTTTTCTGGCCCTGTCAAACTCAAACTCAAACTCTTCTACTGAACAGAAAACTGGAGGAGACGCACTCACACTATCGCCTAATAATTAACACAGTTTTCAACTGGGCACTGAATGTTAGTCTACTTGACTGCACGACAATACGGTTGGACTCACAAAGCTGTAAACTTAAAATAGAGACGCACTCACGAGCTCAGTCTCATTATTTATACCTCCATGTCAACAAGCAGACGTGTTTGAGCCCTTAAGCATAAAAATGCACTGACGATAACAGATGAACGCATGGAGGTATAACAAATAATGAGAACAAGCTTGTGAGTGCGTTTTTTCCCCATTTTAAGTTTGCGGTCCTTTTTTACGCACACCCAAGGTTATATTTTACTTAATAAGTTGAGCCCACCCATCACTGCTACTCACAAAACTGTGCCTTTAACTGATGCTCGACTTCTAGACTGTCCGCTGGATTGTATAAACCAGGGGTGGGGAACCTTTTTCATTCAAAGGGCCACTTCAAATTCCTCCAAGGGCCGTAGAAGTCCCCCAAGGGCCGTTCTATGAACATAAAGGCAAAAGGTCTCAAAAGTATCTAAAAAAAATCCGGTTACACTCACAAAGCTGTGCCTTTTGCTGGCCCCATCGAACTCCACCTCTCCAAAGGCGTCTGTGGAGGACTCTGAGGAGTGCTGCGCGGAGTCCCAGTGGCTCACCATCGCCGTGCTGAAGTAGTCACCCAGGGCAACCGACTGGTGCTCCTTCCTGGGCCGGCCACACTGGCAGCTCTGGCCCTTGCTGAGGACAAGAACATCATCATAATCATCATCATCATCATCATCATCATCATCATCATCATCAACATCATCATCATCAACATCATCAACATCAGCTCTGGCCCTTGCTGAAGAAAAGAACAAGAACAAGAACATCATCATTATCACCACCACCACCACGATCACTATCACTATCATCATCATCATCAGCAGCAGCAGCTCTGGCCCTTGCTGAAGAACATCATCATCATCACCATCACCATCACCATCACCATAACCACCATCATCTCTGGCCCTTGCTGAGATCATCATCATAATCATAATCATCATCATCATCATCATCCACTGACAGTTTTGGCCAAGCCTGGGACAAAAAAAATCTGAAAGTGTGCCCCCCCCCATCATCATCATAAACTAGCAGCTATGTGCCTTGACTGCTGAGAACATCAGCATCAGCATCATACTCACATCAGTCATTATCATCAGTTGGCAATTCCAACCCCTGCTTGCAACAGCACAAGCATCATAACCATAATCATCATCATCATCATCATCATCATAATCCTCATCAGTAAACTACAACTCTGGCCCTTAATGAGAAGATCACACAATCATCATCATCAATAAACTGTTAGTTCTGGCCGTTGCTGAGAACATCAAAACATCATCACCACCAGCACCACCATCAAAATCACCATCATCAATAAACTGGCAGTTCTGGCGTTGCTAAGAACATCCTCCTCATCATCATCATCATCATCATCATCATCATCACCATCACCATCAGTAAACAAACAAGTTTCCCACATACAAAGACAGTCTTTGTATGTGGGAAAAAGACACACGCTGCCATGCAAGAAAGGGCTGAGGCACAAAAGACCAACTGACAGGAGGAACAAAAAAAGGTATTTCAAGTATCTGGGGTATTTTAAAAGAGACTAATTCTCACCTGGAGGCATCTTCCACAAATGTCGTGCAGAGTCTCTTCTTAAATACTTTGGGGATCCAGCTCTGGAAAAGGCACGGATGTTATGATTCCACACACGGAAATGTAAAATAAATACAAAAATACAAAATAAAGCATTGCAGATTAGAACCCAGTATGGCGGTGCTTATTGAAATAAACGTCATACTTTTTGGCTACAGTGGCAGTCAGGAGGTTTTGATTTTGGTGCGGTTAGTCAAGACGTGCATGGAAATACTAAAAATACCAGCAGGCAAATAATGTGGTTGGTGGAAGAGGGCACAGTACAGATTTTAGGCCATTTCACGTTCACAGTTTAGCTGGGGGAAATGGATGTGATTGACGATTCTGTGAGGCATACCCTGAATAGCCATACAGTAAATATAACACTGATTTGCACTGTAGTTGGTTTTGGACAACCACCCTTTTACAGGGAAGACATTTCCGGGAGGAAGTGTAAGGTAGAACAGCGTTAATATACAGCTAGACAAGTGAAAACGAGTGAAACGTGTTGCACTGAAAACATTCACGTTGTCCTATGTTTATGGCATGTGCCTATGATTGTTTCATCTTGCGCCAACGTAAACATCAGACGGCACCGCGCGCCCACTGTTACTGTCACTCTCAGTTCCGCATTTAAAATCTGCTTAGCTAGTTCTTTTGTATTGAAACTATGAAGCCAACTTTGGTTACTCAGGTTTCTCCTCTTTCGTTTTTTTAAAAGAAGCACTAGACGTAGCCATACCATAGGAAAGTAAGTGTCTACTGTTTGCATTCAGACGCGTTTAAGGTTAGCGGCCGTTCACTAACTTTGTTTTTACAGCATATGGCAAGTCTACGCCAGCCAGCATTCCTAAGCACCCACCCAACCCTACCTGCTCTTTTTCAGTCTTTGACAATCCGCCTCCCTTCTCATCTCCTTCCCCGTCAGAATCCATCCTTCAGTACTTCTCCTGCCACTCAGAGACGTCTGGAAAAGTGCACAGTTTTGTGACTAGTTCTAGGCTACACCTACAAAAAATCGCCAAACGCGCCGCAGATCTGTCTCGTGCCCATAACTGATGTGCAGCACCAACCGACAAACTAGGCTACCTGTTGATTCAGGTGTAGCCTAGTCCCTCGACAAGGGTGTGGTCAAAAACAGGAAAAGAAATGAGAGGTACGGCCACAAACTTTTGAAACCTAATATTGGCGGCATATTGACGACGTATCCTAGGCTCAAAACGGGAAACGGTCTGCTGGCGCACGCTATGCCTCTGCTGGTCGCTGGTAGTCTGTTCCTGATGTGCCAAGAGAGTTGGCCATGAACTCTATTCAACTCTATTCAAGTAAAAACGTTACTTCTATGATGGCTTTTTCTATCTGTCAAATCAGTGTGGAACTCGTTGCATAGGCTAGATACATAGGCTAGATTTTGCGTAATGGAATACGTTTGCTACATGGCAAAATGAGATAACGTGTGTGTAGAACACAGAGGTACCCCATGGGCAACACACACACACACACACACACACACACACACACACACACACACACACACACACACACACACACACACACACACACACACACACACAGGAGTGCACAGATAGGGACGAAGTGGTGCTGAAGCACCTCCCCCTTTGTGCCCTTTTGAAAGTCCGTTTTCTTGTTTTTATTTTTTTAGTTTTTTTTGTATGTGGTACTTGTCGACATATAATATAATATAATATAATATAATATAATATAATATAATATAATATAATATAATATAATGCACGCAGAGGTTTCACATGCCCCCCTCGAGCACTTGTCCCCCACTTGACACATCACTGCACATGTCACTTTGTATGCCACTGCACACACACACAAACGCCAACAAGAGACAAGTTTTTATCAGTATGATTTTATTGTGCAAATTTGTCATAAATTCTCCATTTTAAATCCTGTTTTCTCTTTTTTCAAGAAACAATCGTTCGGGCCTAGCCCGATGTCTGACTCTTATCGTCCTCAATAAACCAGAGCGTGGAACAAAAATAACACTTGATAATAGATATTTTATATTAAAAACTGTAAATATGTAAATTAAACTTTGTTATCATACAAAATATATATATTCTATGTCAGTATGAGCAGCAAGATTGTGAGACACACTGAATCTACATTCAAATGGGTCAAGAAGTCAAATCCTAGATAGCAAATTATGTTAGATCAACATTCCGTCTGGGTCACAATGATGGATTTACATATGATTGAAAAGAAACATGTCGGCAAAAAATGCCAATAATGAGTCAACATTGTATTATGGTCTTAGATTACCGAACATTAGACCAACGTTAACATCTACTTGGAATTTTTGATTTAGTAGCATTTCATAGAATATCACATTCTAAAAATGTAGATGATGTTTGAATCACTATTGATTCAATGTCGATATGTTTGAAAATCTGTGTCTAAATATAGGCCCGTATAAAAAAAAAATCTCTATATATAATTGTTGATTTCACCATTAACACAAGGCTACACATACTGTCTTTAAACAGAACATTGTTGATCCAACTGAATTTTGCTATCTGGGATGTCACTGGCATTGTCGTTTTGCTAAAAGTAATGAGTACCAGTCAATACATTCAGTTCAGTAAAAAGGAGAGGAGTACAGATGAAATGAATCAAGTGCTCCTCTGGTCGAACTCCCCACCAGTTCCCACCAACACGCACACACAAACACACACACACCCATGCACGCACGCACACACACACACTCCCCCACATACAGTACAGTACACACACTCCCCCACACACACTTCCTCATTGTAATCCATCCCAGGTGTGTCCTTGTTGATCCTCGTTCTGGGTGTCTTGTTCTGTTTGTCCCCCGTCAGCAGCCGTAGCCTTGTTCTGTGTGGACCCCCCATCCCCCCATCTGCAACTTCGTTCTGTTTGTCTCCTCTCAGCGGCCATAGCCTTGGGGGTCGTTGGCCTTACGTGACTGGTCCTTGCCGTTGGTGTGGCCGATGCGGTACAGCGTGTCTGCCAGGTTGTGCATCTGGCACGTGCCCAGTTTGCAACCCGGTGCCCGCTTGGCACGCAGGTTCACCTCGCCACTGAGGGTTGAAAGAAGAGCCAAGAAAAGGGTACATTTTAGCATTGAGTACTGTTACACTATAGTAAAAGGGTACACTTTAATATTGAGTGCTGTGACACCATAGTAAAGGGTATTTTTTTAGCATGGAGTGCTGTGACTAGTGGAAGATTAATTTTTACACAATGTGCATAAGCACCACCAAGACATGGGTACTGTTCAAAACTGTGTTCTGTCACACCACCAAGACATGGGTACTGTTCAATACTGTGTGCTCTGACACTACCGAAGTGTACATTTTTACCGTAGGTGTATGTGTTGTGACACCACCAGAACAAAGTTGATTTTTATGAGTGCAGTGACACACCACAAAGAGAAGGGTATTTTATGCGGTGGCACAACTAACAACCATGTTGAAGTGTTTTTAATTACATGTTGATTTAAAAAATGTCAGAAGGTCATTTTTCTATTGATGTCGTTTTCTATTGATTATTGATTATTAATCACTATCATGTCACTAGTTTCAGCTTAATGGGTATTCCCTTTTACTTATGAGGTTATACTTCGAACACTATTACTTGTTACTTGTTATATATCACGTTAGTAGCTAGCTGTTATGTTGACAGATGATCATAACTCACCTGTGATAAGGCTCTGGGTCTTTGCTATCAAAGACTGTGTCGGTGCTGGCGTGTTGCTTAGAGTTGTGGAGTGCCAGTAAATCTGCCAGCCTCTGTATACTTCTCTTGCGAAGTGCTGTTTCTGCTTCTCTCCTGGAGGAAAAACAGACAGGACAGCCATTAGACAGTTAGGTAGACAGTTATGCACGAAGGAATTTATTGACGTCTGTTCAGTGTGTGCTTGTGTTTGCGTGTGTGTGTGTGTGCGCGCGCGCATTTGTGTGTGCGTGTGCGCCCGTGCCTGTGCCTGTGCCCGTGCGTGTGCGTGCGTGCATGCGTGCATGCGTGCGTGCGTCCGTCTGCCTGTGTGGGTGTGTTCATGTGTGTGTGTGTGCCTGCTTGTGTGTGAAAGGTGAAAGAGACGAAGAGGAGGACGAGGTGGATGAGAGATAGAGAGAGAGTGTGTGTGTATGTGTGTGTGTGTGTGTGTGTGTGTGTGTACCTGTCTCTGCTTGGACTCCTGAGTGGACTGGCTGCTGTCAGATGAGAGGTCAGCATCAGTAGTACAACCATCTTTACAACAGAGCCACCTGAAGAGACACACAATTAAAAACAATTTGTCAATTTATAATCTCCTCTAAAACAATAAAATATGCATTGTTTAAGATTCTTATCTTTCTGTCTTCATATCTTATCTTTCTTATCAAGACAGAATGATATTATGTAACACATTCACCAACTCAATTTCATTTTAACCATTTCAGTTATTCAAAGCTAAAGTGAATACAATTTTGCTCTGGTGGCATATGTTGCATGGCTAAAATACTTTTTGATGATGACAAGATGTAGTTGATAACAAGTGGTGCCAAGTTGCCTTTTTTTGTGGATAAAAAAGTGAATGTACTGTAAGGTTTTTTTGTGAATATATGTGCAATGTTGTATGTAATGTCCTTGTGTCTTCTTCTGTATTCATGTATGTACAGTATGTATGCTATGTGACACCTTCATTTCCCCTCGGGATCAATAAATGATGCTATACTCTATTCTACTAGTTAGCAAGGTAATGTAAAAACTCACCTGTCGTGGATGGAGGACACCGGTGTCGATCAGTATGATGCGTCATTAATCCTTTAATTATCTTTATAGATCACTCGATTCAGGAAATGTAATCTGTGAAGTCAGATCACTTGTCTCTTTTATGGTTCCTTCTGTTGGCTGTTCTTGCCACTTTGTTTCTTGGAAGCTGTTCCTTTGACTCTCAAGTTTGCTTTTGACTTTCCTCCTGTGCGCTCATGGTATATATGTGTGGGGTGGGAGGAAAGGAGTAGAGAGGAGAGGAGAGGATGGGGAGGCACCCCTCACACACCCCCACCAATACCCACACAGCCCCCGTCTTACCCCCTACCCGCCATCTTTCAACTTGACAAGAAAAGTGGGCGTCAGTCGC